>NC_057798.1:86408155-86415671 GCF_018294505.1 Triticum aestivum
AAAGTCAGGAATCTCGCTGCAGTAGCTGGACGTGCTTGTTGGTTTCCGGGAGGTCAGATGCGTGCCCATGATTCCTCCCGTTTTACCAACAGAATAGTGGCAGGCGTCCAACTCAAAAAAATAAATAAAAAGAAAAGAATAATCGCAGGCGTAGCTAAGAACCAAACTGTGGTGGCAGCGAGGCTCGCTTGAATGCTAGGCTGACTGGTTGCTCTCAATTTCATGGCAATGCATACGCATGCGTATGCGTACGTGCCGTTTGTTAGCCTATCAACCGTGTCGAATTTCAACGGGTTGAACCTTTCAGCGTGCCTGCCCCATCTGACGGATACGGCACTATGTGCCACGCCATCTCCAACAGGATAAGATCGCACTGCACTGCACAGCATTTGTGCCGAGCTTCTATTCTGGTAGACAAACGTAACTACATATAACATCGGCCGATTCATATTTACAGGATCACACACACCCATTGCATCTTTACATCCACATCGCCATTTCAAGCCATGCTGCCTTCCAACCCTGCTGTCTCCGCTCGACAGAAATGCCATTTTACAGATTTCGGTCACCGTCACACGGCCAAAGTTCAGAGTTTACACGAGGAGCGACCGTTTATTTACTTTTATGTACTTGGAAAATTGACAAGGATGAAGTCGCAGTGTTTCACCCAGCCGATATACAGTACAGTACACCCGCAGGCTGCAGTAATCACTACCTCAAGCTTATCTCAGAAGCCTGTATTTAGCCGCACAGACGCCTTTCTGCAGATCAAGGTATTTCTGCACTGAAATTTCCGAAAAGGCCCAGGTTGAGGCTGCCCAGGTAGGCCCTGCGGGATGCGATCCAGTTTCGGAGGTTTGAGCATAGTTTGCCGAGCTCGATCGACAGAAAGAGGGCGGCTTGGCGTCGAGGCTCGGAGTCGAATGGTGTTTCTAGTTTGCAGCCGCTGATAGTGACTTGATGATCGCGTGTTGGCGCCGACGGCACTGGAGCATGGTTTCCCACATCACGGAGAAACTGCGGGAAAAGCAGATACTTCATCAGATAGCGCACATCCAAGTGCAAATTATGATGGACTGCATGCTAATCTGCCACGGTCTTATAGCGCACATCCCAGTGCAAATTTTCCTATATATATAAAAGTTGAAATGGACAAACATACCTTTCAATTAGCTCATCCGGATGTGCTTGAAGCTCTTTATCCCTTCGATCTTCTATGCTCGCCAAAATGAAATCTATTTTCTGAATGGCCACTAGGATTCTGGAGCGCAAGTCTTTTACTGCAGCACGGGTAAAATCGATGATGATTTCCTTTTTCCCTCGCGACTCCTGGTCTCTCAGTTGTTTACACTTCTCGTCATACTTCCTGCATATGGAGCTGCTGGCCTGAAAGCAGAATCACACTTGGCGTTACCAAATGGCAACGGGCCGCATAACTGCAAGTCATGTATGGAAGCTTAGTAGTTTCGACCTTTTTCGCTTCAGGACACTAATAAATTTTGGCTGCGTGCAATTGTGTCTTCCACTATCTAAAATTAATTAAGTGACATCTGAAAAACCTATACAATTACTTCTTCTTTTTTTGACAATGGAATGCTGTTCCAGTGAAGGCAGTCACAACTCACAATAGTAAGTCAGAAGAATCAATATATATTTCATTATGCTCAAAAGGAAGGGGACAAGGGAATGCTACAGAAAACAGAAATGGGGAACATGCAGCAATATTCAAAGTGTGAATGTGGAGTAGCAAAGCTATTACCTTAACTTCATCATAAAGCTTTGTCTCCCATGCCTACAATCTACACCCTCCGTCTCAAATTTCTTGTCTTAGATTTGTCTAAATGCGGATGTATCTAGTTACATTTTAGTGTTAGATACATCCGTATCTAGACAAATCTAAGACAGGAATTTTGGGACGGAGAGAGTATCTAGCGTCGATGTATGGATGTCAAGAATAGTTCCAGGAGGATTCTTAGATGGCGACAGCTTGAGGAGGAGCTGCATTAAACCATCATGATTAAATTATTTGTCACGGTAAGAAAGACCACGTCTGATGTTTTGCAACAGAAAATGAAACGCTGAACAAGAAAAAATAACAGCAAGGTCAATTGTCTGGGGAACCTCTAGCATATGAGACTGATCTCAGTAGAATAGTAACAAAAATACAACAATCACAACAGCAAAAAGGCACAAATTAAACGAAGTTAAAAAGTATAGGGGGTGGAAATAACTTGAATAGCAGTACTAATCAGTTATCCACAGAAAATGCTGCTGAATATATTCTAAAACAGAAACAGGACAGTGATGTACACTTATAGTAGAAACAAAGTTATACTAACAACTACAAAAGAGAAAGCTTACGTTTGGTAATAGAAACTTCCTCCCTGCAGCAAACAAGAAATGTCGCAAGATACTTTGATCCCTTTGATCCATGTGCTGCAGCAAAAAAAATAAAAATTGAACAATGGCAAGAGAACCTGAAAAAACTGGATCATGGAACACAAATGTACGTTACTTGACATATCCAACCTATTTCTTCAGGTAGTAGAGGGCGGAACTGGATTTTATCTTCTTCCAGAATCACTGGAACTTGTTTCCCAGAATCACATGCCCTAAAGAATAATATCTCAACCTCTTTCATGCATGAAGAGAAGTCCTTCGCCACATTCTTTACTTCAGGATAAGGTTTCTGGGAGTCGATAGTGCGAGCCGCCCCAGATGATGGGACCACATTAACTAGGGGAATGGCAAGAATTTCATCATTTTAATTTGTGATAACACCTATTATTCTCCTCTTGCCCTTGAGCCTGTCTGCTGAAGCAATATTTTCTGAAGCTATACTATCTGAGGCATGATGCGCAATAGACTGTTCTGTTAGAGTATTATCACCAGACAAATCATTGGGGTTCTTGTGCACCTGTGCCAATGTTTCGGTGGACGGATTGTCCAAACCATCTTCTGACTCTTGAAAATGACACCCCTCATTTGCAGTTGCAGGAGACTTTTCTCCTTCAAAACATCTTCTCAGAAGAGATCCCGTGTCTCTAAATGACACAATGTAATCACGGTGAGCACATGGAAGTGCGCATCTTCCATCAAGTGCCTCTCTAACAAAACGCTTCCTCTCCTGGCATAACACAAGGACCTTGTCCTCTTCAATCATAGAAGACGCCACACCGATGTTCAAGAGCAAGAGCAGGAAGAGCCAACAGAGCACAAAGTTTCACAGAGGTTACCAGCGCATGCAAATTCAAGGACATCCGCCGAGATTAACTGTAGGATCGCTGGCTGTCGTTGGCAACGGCAAGTAGTGGTGTTTGGATGATGCATTCCGCGCTTCGATGCTGCAACAGTAAAAAAAATCCTACTATTAACAAATTTAACAAGAGTGATATATTCAGTAAGTGACAAGGCACCCCTAAAAAAGGTTAGTGCAATACATTCAGTGATCTTTTATCCTGAAACCAATACATATTGCCTGTGTCTGTTTCGTCTGTCTGTCACACGTTCCAAAATCAAATTGAAGGGGTCCTAACTGAACTGCTAGAATTGAAAGCAAAAGACAGAGAATTCTCTACCTTCTAGTACTATTTATTACTCCCTCCGTTTCTAAATATAAGTCTTTTTAGAGATTTCACTATAGACTACATCAGATGTATATAGACATACTTTAGAGTGTGGGTTCACTCATTTTGCTCCGCATGTAGTCTGTAGTTGAATCTCTAAAAAGACTTATATTTAGGAACAGAGGGAGTAGAATTGAACCGATTTCATGGAACAGTACCACAGGCGAAAGCAGAACTATAGCACTGTAGCTTGCATCGAGACCCATCATTCATCACCGAAAATCCACACAACTATGCAGTGCTAAGCTAGACGGCAGCTGAGTACTCCCACCGTAAAGAAATATTTACTCAGTAGCATCTCACGAAGGTAACTGACACTAGTGTTTACTGTTTACTGTTTACTGAGTTGCTCTGCACTCCACCCAGCGCACCCGCGAATCCAACCATTCCACCCGAGAGAGAACTTCGGAGAGAAAGTAAAATCACCTCGGCCAATCGGACCATGGCCGGATTCGGTGCGCGCCGCGCGGTCTTCCCCGGGTACTTCCACGGCTCCGCCCCACGAGCGCGGCGCGGCGCGAGCGATGGAGGAGAGGAGGCGGGACGGGGAAGAGGGCGAGCTCGCCGAGGAGGGGGAGTGTGGGGGAGCACAGACAGGCACAGCAGGGCGCCATTGCCGTCGCCTACAGGCATCGCCGAAGGAGAGGAGACCGCGGCGTGTCGCCATTATTTCGCGGAGGAGTAACTGCGGCGACGCGAACGTGTGTGGCGCAACGCGACGCGGCGGGCCTTCTCGCGGTGGGACCCGGCACAGGAGTTACCCTCGGCCCCTAACATCATCTATTTGCTGCATATTTTTGATGAACAGTGCGAAATTAGTGATGTTTTGCTGCTAAATTGATGCTTTGGCCCTCCCCAATCAGTATTAAGAGCACCTAGCCCCCCTAATATCCCTCCGTTTCAGTTTACAAGTCCTACGCGTATATCTAGGTTGTCAATTTTATGATCCTAATATAAATTATATAACACAAAAATTATACCTTTTAAAAATAGAACATCTGAAGTTTATATTGATATATTTTTTGTAATATATGACTTGTATTAGGTTAGTCAAATTAACGACATAAGGGTACGGGCACGTACTGTAAATTGAGAAAGAGGCGCACACCCTGTAATATATGAATTTTTCTGGCTCCGCCACTGGTCGTAATCCAGCTCGAATTTATGGCACATGCAGCCCATCTATCTATAGATAGGCGCACTCCAGCCAGCGAGACCGCAGGCTCATAAGCCCAACCTATCGAGAGAACAAATGAACTCCATTCCTGCAAACATTATTCATGTTCAATAAAGTGTAGCTGCTTTGTGCTAAAAAAACTAGTTAACGAGCATTGGCTCACAAAAACAAAACTAGTTAATGAGTACTCTTTGCAAAGGTAACTCACACTTTTCACATTGATAGATTTTGACGAATTTTTTTTCACGAAAAAACCGAATCGAAAGCACATTTTTTCCTTTTCGAGAGGCACGGCTGTGCCCCTCGTGGACGCAAATCCGTGGCTCCACAAAAAGTAAATATGGGTCTCTCACGGAAGGAAAACGTGTGTGGCATATAGGCATCGCCAGAGGCGAGGAGTGCGTCGTGTGTCGCCATTATTCCGTGAAAGAGTAACTGCGTCGACGCGAACGTATGTGGCGCATGGTGATGCGGTGGGTTTCAGCACAGGAGTCATTCTCGACCCTCGGTCCTAATCCAAGTCACTTTACACTTTATGGCGCATGCAACCCATCTATAGGCGACCTCCGGCCCGCGAGACTGTAGGTCCATAAGCCCAGACTACCGAGAAAACAAATCTTGATCTTGGTCTTGATTACATAAGGCTCCGTCCCAGACAAACCCCCGCTCGCATCTCCTCACACTTTTTCCAACGATACCTCCTATTGGATGTTTGTGTGCGTCTAGTAGACATGCTTTCGCTCAAGGGGCACGATAACAGGTCGGTCCACTCGCGGGTCGACAAAATAAACAAATTGTGACAAAAAATCATTAGCTTAGGTGGGGAGTCGAATTCCCAACTTCGAGATGGAGAGCAATGTCGCTAGCCAGTCAAGCTGGTGACTGAGGTTTGCCAATAGCAAGCACTAAGTTTAAAGTACTAAGTTGAGCGATAGTCCGCTTTTTTCTTCAAATTTATCTACATTTTTCGGGAAAATATGTGAACAATTTTTCCTTAAATATACAAATATTTTTAAAAATCATGAACAAATTTTGAATATTCTAACAAACTTTTAAAAGTGAACATTTTTTCCTGAAAAACATGAATGAACTTTTGAAATTCTGAACATTTATTTAAATTTTTATATATGATGAACAATTTTGTAGTATACGCTGAATAGTTTTTAAAATAGACACTGCACATTTTGTGATATATAGGCTGCACAATATTCAAATACACATTGAACATTTTTGTGATATGCGTTGAACAATTTTAAAATATACAATGAACATTTAAGAAAATATCTTGAACATTTTCGTAATATAGGATGAGCATTCGCTAAATATACGATGAACAGTTTAGCATGTCGACATGCAATGAACTTTATATAATGCACGAAAAAAATAAAAAGGAAAAAAAGAAAAAATAGAAGAAAGAAAAAGAAAAAAAGAAACAGAAAAGAGATGAAACAACCTCGTGACCGTGGGCCGGCCCAAACTGAGGCGTCGGGAGCCCAAGCTTCAACAAACCCACGTCGTTTTGACGCTCGCGAGCGTCGAATAGGGATTTGCCTTTCCTAGTTTGATTCAAAACTCTCACTCTCGAGGATTCGCCTCCCTTTTGCCGTAATCATGCTCTCCCTTTCCGCTCCCTATCGCCTCTGCAAACCCGTTGCAAAATCGCAGTAATTAGTGATCGCCATCAATCAGCGTATCAACCGAAAATTCTCGAGCGTTGCTGGCGCCGCAGGCAGATCACCCTCCCCCAATTCGTTCTTGTAGGTACCCCACACCAAAGGACGGGAATGGTGATGGTACACCAGGTGAAAATAACAAGAGCAAGAACAGAAGTAAGAAGGAATTGGAGGAAGGTGAGGGTAGTTGCAATTCTAGCTCCAGGTCCCATAGCCACGGCGCAAGGATTTCTAGATCCCGAAGACATCGTGGTAGACTGAACAATGATGATCCATCCAATCCTAAACAGCTAAGGAGGTGTATGTCGTTCTCATCCGCCGCCCGCCAACAATAGCTTGAAGGAACAGAGCGTTTAGCTTCTCTGGTGATGTTCCTTGTTCTTTATATGACGATCCATCCAATCCAAATCTGACGCTTATTTTCCTTCACCATGGACGTGGCGATTTTCAGGGGCTTGAACACGTCAATCCTAATTCTCACAATATAGAAGTTTCCTCAAAGTCATGCGATTTAGGTACCACCTCTCCAACTTTCCCAGCGAAGGCCTTCAACAATGGAGCATACCCATTGGGCAAGTCATGGATTTGCACCCACAGTTCCAAAGTATCCAACATGATTTGCGACGGTTTGGTGTAGCCATCATATGGCGCAATGATCATCACATACCCTCGATAGTTCCACGACCCTTACTCCATGACTCTTTACCAGTCGCTCAAACATGAAAAAGGAAGAGTATATAGATTATCTTCCAAGGGCCTGATCTTCCCTTCTTGTGCTAGATCCCACGCACCCCTTGTAGTCTTGTAGAACTATAACTGACTATAAGTTTTGTGTATATGAATCATAGTTTTAAATAGCCCGCTATAGCCTTTTCAGCAGAGTGCCGTTAAATGGTCACCTTCATAAATAGCCCGCTATAGCTCCGCTATAGCTGATTTGAAGGCCCGCCACTATTTTCCATAGCCCGCTATTTAAAACATTGAAATGAACCCTACACAGAGCCATCCAACGGCTCGACTCGGGTGCCGGCAGCTCCTCT
>NC_057798.1:86415912-86436154 GCF_018294505.1 Triticum aestivum
CTAGAGTTCATCGACACCTTGGATAATGGAGCTGTGTCCGACATGCCTGCCGAAACAAGCCCGAAGAAGACCAACGAGCTATGATGAAACCCTCGACTACGCACACCCGACGGGTCCCAGGCCGGGCAGCGCCACAGGAGCGCCCCCTAGAGGAGTCACTCTCTCATTTTTATTTTTATTTTTTGAGAATAGGAGTCACTCTCTCATTATCTTTTTTTAGGCAAGGAGTCAATCTCGAATCCTCCAGCGCGCACATTTAAGCACACGCAGCCCACGAGACCGCACACCGAGAAGCCCACCCCACCGAGAGAACCACGGCCCAGGTAAACCCGCTCCCCACACTCGTCTCCTCCCACTCTTTCCCAGTTCGATTTTCAAAACCCTCACTCTCCCATCCCGGAAGGGACTCGCCGTCCCCGCAAATCCGCTGCGGAATCGCAGCAATTAGCGAGCGCGATCAATCAGCGCGCCCACCGAGATTTTCTCGACCGTTGCCGGCGCCGCAGGCAGGCAGAGCGCCCTCCCCCCCTCCTCCGCAGGTGCGCGTCCTCCTCCGCTCTCGCCCCCCTCCCCCTCTCGCCGCCTGCCCCGGTCAGCCTCCTTCTTGGTTGGTTCGCGAGGCTGTTCCTGAATTCCGGGCTGGGTTTGCTGCTTCCCTGCTCGGAGGCTCCGAATTCTGGGTTCTTGCCTTGTTTGTTCCTGTGTGCATGTAACCTGTTCGACCAATTTCCTGGCCCTGCCTCGGTACACGCGGCGGCCGGCGAGGGAGGGCACGCCGGTTAGGTTTCTTGCAAAGCGTATGCCTAGTTCCAGGAACTTTGTTGCCGTTAGAGACCTCTTGCCGATGCCCTCCCGTGTCCGTTTCCGAAATCCCTTGTTCATCTGTTCTTGTCTACTCCCCGAAGAAAACAATTGATTTGGTGCAGCATCTGGCTTCTCTGCAATCTATTTGCGGGCCAACCAGTGTTTTTATTTCAGCAGGTCAACTTGCTGTCAGATTTGTTTTCATGGTTTTCTAATCTGTGCAAGATCCGATCCATGCAGGGACTCATTGGCGGGACACTGAATTTTGAAATCACAACAGTCCCGTTAAGATGAGAAGATTCTTTTTCTTCGGGTCCCCCACGCCGAAGGACGGCGATGGCGATGGGACGCCAGGCGGCGATGGCAAGAGCAAGAACAGGAGTAAGAAGGCGCTGGAGGAAGGCGAGGGTAGTTGCAACTCTAGCTCCAGGTCCCATGACCATGGCACGAGGATGTCTAGATCGAGAAGCCGCCGCGGAAGGCTGAGCAACGAGGAGCCAGCCAACCCGAAGCAGCTCAGGAGGTGCATGTCGTTCTCATCCGCGGCTGCGAATAATGGTCTGAAGGAACGGAGCTTTAGCTTCTCGGGTGATGTCCCTGGTTCTTTCTATGACGGTTCTGATGCGCCTCATCACGCCGAAGATGTCAAGTAAGTTGTTCTGATTACATAACCTTTTTTGAGGAACGTTATGAATCTGATTGCATAATACTCCCATATAGCTAGGCTGTTTTACAGTGATCAAACCAGTATTTGTTATTGACACCCCATGGTCTTGTTGATCCATGCTAGTAAAGAGAAGAGAAGAAACGGAAAATAAAAAAACTCCTCAGCATATATTCGATTGTTCGTTATGTGCATCTGTCAAGTTTACTCATTTTAGCTCATGAGGTATTTCTATAAATGCTTAGTTATTTATTTGGCAGAGGCCCTTCTTGCAAAATGTTCAGTTTCAGTGCACATGCAGCTTTCTTTCAGGCATCGTTCACCACTCCATTGCTTGTACTTGATATAATCTCATGCCTTCTTTTTTTCAATCTTTACTTCATAGTTAAGGAATTAATTATCTTGTGTTTGAGCTCCATTTTATCGACAACAGTTCTACTGTATCAGTTGTCTGATAAAATGTTCTACCTAACTCATTCTGATTATTTACTTGCAGTCACTATGCCTGGTCACCAGAAAGGCATCCGGTCTTAAGAGAATCCTCAATAAATGTTCCCAAACCATGTTCAGTCCTGGAAACTGATTCTCCTCGTTCAAGATGCTATTCATGCTCAACAGGCCATTCTCCTCCTACCTCTCCTGTTGCCTTACGATGCAGGTCTACGAGGCTAGGCAGTTTATTGAACAAGAATGAAGTGCTAGACCGATACATTGATGGAGAGCAGGAAGCTTCCATCCAAAATGAGAAGCTGAGGCAGAACTCTCCCACTAGATCTGTGGTTTCGAATTCAAGACGTCCGCCCCGACCCCATTATACAATGCCATCTTTGCAAAAATCAATGAAAGAGAACGTTGAGACCTACCCAAATGTGGATGCGAAGGATGCCTATGGAAGTAAAAACCATGCAAGTGTTCTGGATGATTTTGGGAGGTTTCCACATTTAGAAGATTACAGATCAGAAAGTATTCCATCCGTTGAAGATATCTATGAGGATTTCCAAGATATGCAACCTTCAAAAGTTATTCATGGTGCTCCCCAATATTTTCATGATCATGACTTGGATTTCGCCCCAGAAGGGCAAGAAACTGATGATAAGTTGCTTCAAAGGGCAAAAGAAGTTGAAGAGAGGTTTATAACTCCTTCTGGAGACAATCATCAGCTTAACATGTCCAGATATAAGCGATTAAGCTCAAATGAAATGTTCCAGTTGATTCAGTGTTTGACTGAAGACAGGAAACAGCTAGCAGATGAATTGTCTTCACAGATTAAGGCACGCCTTGCAGAAAGGTTTAATGCCAAAGAGAAGTACAAACAATCAGTGAAAGAACTTGAGATCAGAACTCGAAGGATGGAGAAGGAGAAGACTGAAGTACAGAGTACTTTGGAGAGAGAGATTGACAGAAGGTCAAACGATTGGTCAGCCAGGCTGTTGAGATTTCAATCTGAAGAAGAGAGACTGCGTGAACGGGTGAGAGAACTTGCTGAGAAAAATGTCTCATTTCAGAGAGAACTCACTTCTCTTGAAGCATACAAAGTTGATGCATCTGATAAGGTTGCAAGTTTGGAAATGCAAAACATAAAACTATCTGATGAGCTAGAGAAACTAAAAAATGAGCACAACAATCTCCACAATTCTTCAATAGAGTTGCATGCTCAATTTTCTAAGGCAGCAGAGGAGAAGGAACATATCAGGGGATTCTTGAAAGATAAGGAGGGTGATAACAAGGCATTGCACCAAGTGGTTGCAAGGCTACAGACAATATGCAATGAACAAGAAAAAACAATTGCTGGCTTGAGACAGGGATTCAGTGCTGAATTGGATAAGGAATCTGTTCGGTCCAGCAGCGAGAGAAAGAATAGGATGCAGATGGAACTCATCAGGTTGTCAGGGGTGGAGCAGAAGTTGAGAGGTGAAGTTCAATCTTGTCGTCTTGAAGTAGAATCTCTTAGGCAAGAGAACATTGCACTCTTAAATCGTCTACAAACCACTGAAAATGGATCAAGCTTTTCCTCAATTCGTCTTGGCCAGGAGCTTCAGGCCAAAGTGGACAACTTGCAGAACAAAGGCTTGTCGTTGCTTGATAAGAGTAGCCAACTTTGCACCAAATTGTTGGACCTCGTGAAATGCAGGAGGCATGAAAGTGAACATGACAGAGATATTGATGCATTAGATTACACACTGGAGCTCCAGAGCATCAAAGGAGGAATCGAGAATCTGAAACGAAGCTTGCGGGCAACCAGTGCTGTGCTCGTTGAAAAGCAGAATTTGAAAGAAAAATCTGGAGAGGCTGCGGTTGGAGGTAGTCCTTTCATGGAGCAAACGGATGAGGTACGGAAGCACACATCCATTGAGAACTTATTTTTCATTATATGCTGCCGTGTTTCTTTCTCTTTTGGGATAAGAACCATGGATTTGATTTCGACGGTCACATGTCATTGTAATGTTTTTCTCCGAGCAACTATTAAGATTGTTTTTATAAGGAAACCGCGGCTTGTGACTTTTCATATGATATCTCTAATTAGATGAGACAAATCAGTAGCTGCTTAAACTTTTATGAAAACTTGAAATGTTATGCTATTTGGTACGAAAGCACGCATTCCATGAGAGCTTATTTTTCATTATGCTGCTGTGTTTCTTTCTCCGTCTGGATAAAACAAGAACCATGGATTGATCTCGAGAGTCACATGTCTTTATAATGTTTTTGTTGAACAACTCTTAAGAATGTTTTTATATGGAAACCATGACTTCAGTTTTTTTATGTGATATCTCCAATGAGATGAGCCAAATCAGAAGCTGCTTAAACTTTTAATGAGAACTCAAAATGTTTCAGTATCATCGATCCAATATTCCTTTTCTTCTTTTCTTAATTAATGTAGGTTAATTTTGAGTTCAAACTGAAAGAGGAGGCTCTTCTGAATAAAGTACTGAAGGAGGCACTTTTGTCAAAGGAACTTGACATTGAACAGTTGCGGTCAGATGTGGCATCTTTGCTTCGTATCCAAGATGTCATGAGGAATGAGGTCCAGAGAGTCCAAGATGAACTATCCTGCATCACCCACAAGGCTAAACATTTGGAGCTTCAGGTACTTAATTCTTTTTGCCTGGTAGAAGGTGGATTTGAAAAATAGCTTATGTATTACTGATGGATGTTGAAGACCTTGAGCATCATCTGCAGCCTGTATATTTTTCGTAACATATTCTTTTGCACCTAACAGGGTTCGAAGAAAGACGAGTCCATTGACCAGATCCAGCAGGATTTCCAAGAATCCGCCAAGGAGCTAAGCGCGCTCAGAGGACAGCTGAAAATCGTGACCGACGAAAGGGACCTGTCGTGGCAGGAAGCGAAGCAGCTCCGCAAAACCACCAGCATGATGCAGAACGAGGTCGCGTCGCTGAAGAACAGGATCGAGTCCCTCGAAGAGGACATCCTTGTCAAGGAGGGGCAGATCTCGATCCTACAGGACAACGTCTACAAGCCGCCGCTCGACTTCATCTGCAGCCCCAGGACGATGAAGCAGTTCGGCATGGAATGAGAGGTTGCTGCATGCACAGAGGAAAGTAAGCAAAGGGCTTTTACATACAGCAGAGCTCTTGGGACATATATAGCGTTTTTTCACCTGCATGGATAGATATATAGATGGCCGTGTTCATATGCCTTTATCGCAGTATCTTTCTTTCGAGCCCGTGCAGGACCCCTGCATGGTTCGAAAAAAAGATAATGTGGTTTGTTTTGCAACCGAAGTTTGCTGTATCTTTTGTAAAGGGATGCGTGCATCACAACCTGTGATGGCCTTGCCGTGCCTACTCAAGTTTCTGTACCGTGAATCTGTGATGTGGCGATGACACTGTGAATGGATCGTCCCTTTCTTCGGTTTTCGATTTCTTCTTGTTCACTTGTCGCTGTATCCATGGCTAGTTTTTTCCAGCTGAACGTTACGTTACACCTTTGGTGAATCAGTGCATAATAGTACATCTGTCACCGACTGTATGATGAAAACTTTGGTAGCAGTTTTAGTTTCTACAATATGTAGATGATAATGTGTGTGTGTGTGTGTCTGTACCTATCATCCCTTATTCTTGGTCAATTTTTCTTGTTCGCCTGGTTACTGTACACATGGACTAGGCCCTAGGCTGGCTGTAAACTTTTCATTTGTCACGATTTATTGCCTCCCCAGTGGAGGTTGATGTTTCTTTGGTTGAAAGTTACATGCTTGGACTGCATTTACATCCTGCGTTTGCAAGTGAGAGGTACCAGACGCAACTTGCATCTGGCATGCGTGATTGTGAGCAGCTTCACTGTTCTGGATAATACGATCTGTGTACCAATCCATCACCACAAGGAATTTTTTTTTTAAAAGATCTAACAGTTTCAAAAGGAAATTTTGTTTTGTGAACAGGTGGGGGCCTGGACACTTGCATAGTAGTTGCATTGAAACTCAAGATCACGCGAGCTCTGACCGATACATAGAGTAGAGTATTATCTTTTCTCTTTGGGCTGGCGTCCTTGTCCATGAGAGGTGCCCGGATTGAATGCCGGCGTCGTGTCACACCCGAAGTCAAATCGATGCTCCATGTCTCGGTGCCGCACGCGCGGCCTAGCTACCTACTTGATCTCCATATATCGCGAGCCTAGCTAGCTAGCTCTCGCCATTGCCGCACGCACGCGCAGAGCGACGAGGCGACACGTACGGTGCGTGCGTGAACAGCCGAGGAGGGAAGAGAAGATCGACGAGGCCATGGCGAGCGTGGGCGCGTTGCTGATGGCCGCGGTGCTGCCTCCGGTGGCCGCGCTGCTGATCGCGGTGGCCGTACGGGCGGCGGCGCGCGGGGTGGGCGCGCTGGCGCGCGCGCACTACGCGTGGCCGGCGGAGTCGCCGTCCGTGCAGGCGCGGAAGTGCGGCAGGAGGGCGGCGCCGGAGCAGCCCGACCACGAGCTGCGCGTGTCGCGGCACCGCGGGGGCGCGGCGGTGGAGTGCGCGGTCTGCCTGAGCGGCGTGGGGGAGGGCGACGAGGTGCGGGAGCTGCGGTGCCGGCACGTGTTCCACCGCGCCTGCCTCGACCGGTGGCTCGCGACGCCGCCGGCCACGTGCCCGCTCTGTCGCTCCCGCCTGCTGACGGCGCCGCCGGTAGAGGAGGAGGAGGAGGAGGAGCTGGACCTGGACTCCGACCTGCTGCTGCTCATGGCGTACGTGCACGGCGGCCGCGGCGGCGGCAGATGGTTCTGGTCGCCGTGATCGCCCACCCGTGACCCATGCCATGCCCGAGCACCTCAGCACCTGTACGGCGTACGGACGCGTGTGCGTGCGTGGTGCACCGGCACGCACGCATGCACGTACGTACGGTGGCCTGCGCGCACGTTCCCGGCGGTTTTTGTATATTGTTTTCTCTGAGCTAGATCGTCCGTTCATTCCTCTTCTCCTTTCTTTCTTTCTTTTCTAGAAGATGTGGTTGGTGTACGCACGAGAGAGCGGTGGGAGGTATGGAGCTTAGCTGGTTTTCTCGCAGTTTGTTAATGGCGCGTGCGCGCACGCATGCATGGCAGGTTGGCAGAGCGTGGCGCCTGGCGGTCGCCACGTCGTCCGGGCGCGAGCACGTTGTTCTCGCTTGCCTCGACGTGTGTCTCGGCGACGCGGCGTCCCCGCTCGCTCACGAGAGCGCTGGAGATCTCTCTGTCTCGTGCGCGCGCAGGTCGCAGGTCGCATCTCATCCTCTGGGTCTGGGGCTTTATTTTCCTGTGCTGACAGTGCCCGGCCTTAACTAACTTCACGGATCGATCACCGTATCATGGTCACCGAGATAGCAGAAGCGTGGAAATACAGGATCTATCTATAACGAGCACGACGTGGGTGGAAGGCAAGGGTTGGTGGGGATTTGTTGCACCGGAAGTGAAAAGCCTCCAAAGGAACTGCGGTTGCTGCCATGCAAGGAGCGAGAGATCCGAAGACAACAAGCACGCCATGCATGCATGCATGCGTGCTCCGTGAAAATTCGCGAGGCACGCATTTATGAAACAAAAATGCTAGACATATAAAGACTTACACGCTTTTACACGTTCCTTCCATCTAACAACCAATCACAAACCTCTCCCCCCCTGATTTTCAGGGGAGTGGGCCGTCCCGCTCACCTATTGACCAATCAAGGTTAACCATCCTGTAAAAGCCTGTAAATCGTTTGTACGTGTAGCATTGCCGTTTATGAAAACGTCTGCAGTCCTCGATGTGTGCCGTGATCCATCTAAAGTCGGGATTTAGCGAATCGGGCTCCTCGAACACCCGCCGCAGAGCTTGAGGCACTGCCCGGCCACACCTTAATTTTTTTTGAAATATGTAAGTGGCAACCACGTGGCAGATTGCAAAACTGCCACGTGCATCCAGCACCGTCAGTTCCGGCCGCCCTCCCGATCTCCTTCCTTTCCCGCACGTCCTCGCGATCTCCTTCCTTTCGTGCACGTCCTCGCGATCTCCTTCCTTTCCCGCCCTCCTGATTTTCTTCCTTTCAATCATCAGTTACGGCCCCACGCGCCTTCCAGATTTTTGGGCAAAAATAATGCTTGAATTGGGATTTGATCTCTGGTAATCAACGAAGGGAGCTAACCACCTCGCCTATGACACTCATTGTTGAACAAGCTAAGGAAAATACTGTTTTTGACATATTTTGCCTTTAATATTTTAGCACTGAAAAACTTTTGTTTCACCTATCAAACCTGGCCCATAAACTTTTCCCGTGGTAAATTCTCCATCACCAACACGATAAATGACGCGTCACCAACATGATAACTTTTGTGTACCACGCGGTACATTATGTGTAAGTAGCATGGTCATAAGCACTGAAGGCGTGGTACTGAAAGCGTCGTCGTAACTTTGATCATTGGGAAGAAATTTGTTGAACCCCGGCCCCCGGTAATTTCTGTAGATAGCACGATAACAATCACACCATAGACCTGATAATTTAGATACAAACATCGCAGTAACTTTAACCATTGGGGAAGAAAAATGTGAAAAGATACCAGATAATTTATGTGTAAATAGATGGTAATATACGCAGTGCACATCTGATAACTGAGGTAGAAACACCATGGTAACTTTGACATAGGGAAGATTTTTTTTGAAAATATACTCCAGTATCTTCTGTGTAAATAGCACGGTACTATACCTCCCTCCCCTGGTATTTTTATGTGTAAATAGCATGAAAAGATATGCACCGCGATAACTAAACACCATGATAAGTTTTTGACCGTGGGGGGAAATTTTGCTGAAACATACCCCTGATAAATTTTGTAAATAGCATGATATTTTAAGCACAACGGGCTTGAATGGTTACCTAGAATCACCATGATAATCTTTTGTCTCGGGAAAAAGTTGTTCAAAACATCCCCGATAATTTTTGTGTGAATAACATGATAATATAAGCACCACATAACCGACAACTTACAATATAAACATGATGGTAACTTTTTACCAAAGGAAAACAAGTTGTTAAAACATACACTCGCCTCGCAGGGCCTCTTAGATGAACACAACACATGATGTGCCACGGAAAAGCCACATACTATTTAGTGTCATGAGGGGCACACGTGCTCGTGGGTTGGCCCAAAAAAGGGCCCACAACCGGACATGTGCCAAATATCACAGTCCTAATTTTTTATCTCACAACCGGACACCTCAATTACCGATGCACTACCGGACATGATGCAGGTCACTTTCTGCCTCTCCCCGCCACCACGTGTTTATACTTCACCAGCGGGGACCCCAGCTAGTTCCGATGCGAGCCTAATTTACCAAACCTAGATCGATCCCGCGAAGATAATCTATTTTCTAAGGGGAACTAACGGGACATATAAGTATATTACTAGAAAGAAAAATATATAGCTTCTTTTTTCCTCTCTTATATTAGATTAAAAAAAGTTTTTCCTCTCTTACGAAATAAAATGATTCTCCTCTCTTTGCACAGAAACTGAGTTTTTTTTTACGGTGCAAACTCAAGATTTTTTTAGCTGGATTCTCCAATTCCATTACTTAACCTTACACAACAAATCATGATCTGTCTGTCCATTATCCAACTGTGTCCTTCCACCAGGTACAGAGCACCCGAGTTGGTAGTATTGAGCCATTGATGGAGTTGCATGCGTTTGAGTGCCTCCTTCTCCCACCTAGAAATCCCTTCACAGGATTTGACCTTCTTCCCCTGGTTAGCCTTGTTTCGAATATTCCGCCATTCCCAAAGAAGATAAGCACCAAGTCACGCTTGTCGTTTCAATGAGCATAAGTGATCAAACATGGTCAAAGGGGTTGCACATTCCACAAGAGCAAGCCTGACCTCCTCGATCTGCAGCTCCCTCCAAACTTGTTTAATCTTCTTGCACTTCCTACTCTTTTGACAGTACAGGCTTAAGGTGTTATCGCAAGAGCTATTTATCGCCTTCTGTGAGGCAGAGCTATGGCTCGCCTCTGGGCCGAACCAGTACTGTCATGGTGGAAGCGAGTTTTTTCCTCTGTAGTCTCTTATCAAGTTTTAGTTGTTTGCAGTGATTTTCTCTGGTTTCCTTCAGCTCTTTTTTTCTCTTGTTTCGATTTTCCTAGTTTCTAGCTTTGATTTTTTCCTTGTTTTCAGCACATGTCTATATTTTCTGTACATATTGTACACTTTTTGTATACACCGGGATCATTTTGGTTATGTTGTATAAACATTTTTAAAAAATCACAAATGTATTTTGAAACATGTGAAGATATTTTAAGGGTTGTGCTACGTGTCGGCCGGCGGATCTTTTTGAAAGATCCGCTGGTCTATGAGTTGTGCGATCTGAAGCAATCTCCTGGTCAAGCGTCGTTGTTACTTTTACAACAAAAGTCATGTTGCAAAATTCTTTTGCAATATATGTCTTATTGCAGAAATATTTGTAACAAAGGTGTATTGCAGATTTTTTTTTTGCAACAAAGTTCTTGTTGTAGAATATTTTTTAGATTTTCTTCACATATTTCTTATTGTAAGTTTTTCTGCAACAAATGTCTTGTTGCAGAAAGTCCCCGTGTTGCATTGCTTGCGGTCATGGCCTCAAGCAGAAGCTCGGTCTTGTTGGGGAAGGGAGGACGTATGCATTGATGGTGGTGGTGGAGGCGATGCAGCATGGGGCCGAAGCGGCATAGCTGGGGAACGACGGCTGGAGCAGAGCTCTGACGTGCGCGCCCGAGCGGCCATGGCCACAGGTAGACGGGGAGAGGTGACCTCATCGACGCGCTTGTGGGTGGCCTCGTCCGCGTGCTGTCAGCTTGACAGGGAGCTCGAAAGAGCAGGAGAGGATCTAGATCCAGATCCTGCGACACACCATTTGTTGCGGTGGGGGGATTGCAACGACAGCTCAATTGTGAAAACTAGTCTAGTTAATACATTCCTCCCGAGCCATCATATTAAAATCCTATCTAACGGCCACGGAACCGGTGTACGTACATGTTGCTATCGGTCGGGTGATCTGAATCATTTCCCATATTTTAGTATGTAACATATTTTTTTTGAATGGTATGAAATTTCTCCAGTCACACAAAAAAATTACATTTGTATAACATTTTAAAGAAATCTTGTACTCCCTCCGTCCCAAAATTCTTGTCTTAGATTTGTCTAGATACGGATGTATCTAACACTAAAACGTAACTAGGTACATCCGTGTTTTGACAAATCTAAGACAAGGATTTTGGGACGGAGGGAGTACATTTTTTTGAAACCTTTATTTTTTAAAATGTCAGCAACATGTTTTTAAAATGATGTCAGGATTGTTTAAAATTACGGTAAGAAACATTTTACACTGTGATAACATTTTAAAAAATATGTGATGAATGATTTAAAAAAATTAAGTAACATAATTTTGCAATATGTGTATTCAACTATTTTCGGTATACTTTTTTTAGAATCATTTTCGATATACAAACAAAAGAAACAAAACGAGACAAACAAAGCGATGAACGAAAGTTGTACTAGCAACTAACGGGCCGGCGAGAGGGACATATCCACAGCACGAGTCCACAAAGGTTGGGCCCGCGGCTTCTTCGGCCGAGAGCGACGACGAGTCGACGCGCCACCGCCGCCGCCTCCGCCTCGCCGCCTCCTCCCCGTCTCCGACGGCTTCCCGTAGGTAATTTCGCGCCACCTCCTCCGCTGTCCCCCTCATCTCTCCTCTAGTTCTAGGGTTCGCACCATCACCGCTGAGCTCCGCCACGGTCGAAGCCCTAGCTTCTTGATTTGCCTATATGCGACGGCGCGCTCTTGCTCCATCCATCTAGGGTCCAGACCTCCATCCGCATCTCCCTCCCCGGCGAGGTCCGAGGGCACCACGGCCGTCGCCAAGTTCACCTCACCTTAGCCTTTGTCGTCTGTTGACATGTATATATGATATATCTAGCTGCTGATCATCTGCAAGTCGTTGAAATACTAGTGCTGAATGGAAGTCGCTGAATGATTGCCAGAATTGAGTTTGTGATGCTCTTGGTAAACTGATACTTCGAAAGTAGTGATCCATTTCTGACGATATAGTTGTTACTAATCTCTGCCATACGGTTGTGATTTTTCTGTAATGCAAGAATCTAGCTAGGTTGATGATCCAGCGGCAGTAGGTTACGTTTCTGCATTAGGTGCATTCTGCTGCTATGTTTTACTGCCTGCTGTCACTGCCATGTGAACATTGCCGCTGTGGTGATCATTACCATGCCATAAAGTTGCATTTTTTAGGTCTTAGGATCGAAGCAACTCTCGAGCTGTTATCACCAGCATTGGTCCATTTGTTAACAAGGACCTTAGCACAACTCTCGAGCACCACCTTGGGCATTCTTTGGTCAAGCGCCATACAGACACCATCCCTAAGTGCATTAGCATTTGGAGCAGCATTTTGCTCTAGCCTGCATGATTTTTCCATTCTTATCCCTCATAAGACACCCTGTAGTAGCCTGAAGGGCATCATGATGGAAGCCATCATCAACATTGATTTTCATGAAGCAGTTGTTTTTGGCTTCCAATACTTCAATGTGTTTTTGGCTTCTCACCCTGCCCAACACCTGAATCTAACCTTCCACAGATCAAAAGCAGTGTCAACTGCACACTGAACACTAGATTTAATAGGTTTCTTCTTCACACCATGTTTTCTAGAGTTCCTTGCATTCCCCATACAGCCCACATACCACACAGGAGAAGGCAAGAGTCATGGTCGATTTAGCTTTGGTGGTCATCAGGTCAACCGCCCAAGACTTAGGATGCATTATAGGGAGTTTAACATCACTCAGATCCATAAAAGTGCTCCAGAACAGAACATCTTACAGCATGGAACACAGTCTCATACTCCGATCACTTTGAATTTCACGGCATGGAACAAACTGATTAATGACACGCCACCAGAAGCATTTAACTTTCGGGGCCACAAGAAACATAACAGTATGCTACGTACCATCTAGGACATGCCAATTACTCTCCTTTTTATTTGACAAAGGCAGCTGCTGAATCTTGTAAGCTGAACTAGCTGAGTATTGCTTGTGCATATGACCTCTGCTATGCTTATATAAGTTATTTGAGATGGAGTAATATCGACTAACCGATGCTGTTTCCTTTTGCAAGATCAAGTGAATGATGGAGGCTGATCTGAAGGCCCAGGCGGCCACCGCGATGGGGTTGCTGCGTGGCATCTCCCGTGCGAGTTTTCCTCTTGAGTTCATCGACTCAGCTCTTCGCACCATCCAGGAAACCGACTCTGCCATCAGGCCGCAGGTCCAGCCAAATGCTGCTGCGCAACGGCTCACCTCCAGCCACTCTCTGGCCTTTGCGACTCGCGAGGTAGCCGAGCTGGAGCTGTCGGTGGAGGCAGCCATCACGGTCGTCTCCCGCTGGCTTGATCCCAAGGTGGATGGACTGCAGGGGCTGCCGGCCAATGCGTGGAGGGTCCAGTCAGATGAGTTGGTCGCTGCCGTGGCCAATGCCGGTGAGATGCTGGAGGCAGCTGCAATGCATTGGTACTATGCATCTGGTGTCCTTGATGTAATCGTCACTTGCTGGTTCAACCACATTCCTCTCAACGTTCGCGAGGCTTGGGTGCAGGATGCGAGGACGTCGCTCGCCTCTGCCCGTGATCGTCTGAATGACGCGCGCGCCAGCGTCAGCAAGGCATGCGCCGCCGCCACCGGAGCCCGCGACGCAGGGAAGATTATCCTTGACCTCCTCTAGTATCAAGACTAGCATCTTTTATGGCTTCCTGTAGTATCAAGACGCTGGTGTTTATCCTTGACCTCCTCTAGTATCAAGAGTAGCATCTTAATTTTATGGTTGCCGCTGCTGTTTATGACTCGGATCTTTTTGGATAAGAATTTGCATTCCTAGCTGTATACGTACTAGTATATGTTTGGTCATGTGGGAGTTGGAAACTAAAGTGTATGGCATGGATATATATTATCAACAGTACTCCTCCGTTTCTAAATATAAACTTTTTTAGAAATTTCATCGGTACCGGAGGTAAACGCTGCTGTTGTACGCGCTGCGGACTCTCTGGCATTACGCCGTGGAAAACCCTAGCATTACGTTGCTTCCACAGGCTCCACGCTGTTAAGATGAACAGCCATCTGGCTCTAATCCACCAATCTTCAAGACATAGGATGTCGAGCATAGACACACTGGGTAAGGATGTGGTCCATCGTACCCTCTTCCTGACAACAAGTGAAGTTTGGTCTTGCGAGGCATGCCGGCGGTCAGAGGTCTAGAGTCTATGACATTGCAGTGTCAACCAAGCGAAACTCTTGCATTTAAGCGGAGCCCAACATCTTTGGATCGTAGACGCAGTAGGGAAACGTGTCATGCCCTGACGGGCCCGTGGGACTCTAGAAATTGGGCCCCAGTCCCAAAGTCACTGTTGGGCCTGTGGGACTAGGGGTACCAGGCCCGCCTGCCTACGGCCCGGGATGCGGCGCATGCCGTGGGCCCAGGGCGGCCATCTTCAAGGCTTCAAGAGCAAGACCCTCGCGAGGGCCCTCGCCTCGCGAGGCACAAGTCGCCAAGGCCCTCCTTGTAATGCCCCGAGACCGACGCTCCAGAAGACTTCCAGCTATTCCGAGTTTCGTCGTGTGATTTGTTTTATTTGTTGCATTCATCCTTGCATCATGTGCATTGCATCATGTCATCATGCCATCATATCATTAATTTTTTAAAACCTCAACTAAATAAATTGCATAGATCGTTGATCTATTTAAATCGAGGGATATTCACATGGTGATTTCTCTTTAAAACATATCCTCTCGATATTTAGGGAGCTATAATAAAATATTCCATTGTTTTGGAATCACCAAAACACACTTACAAAATAATTTCGTTCCTTTTCTGCTTCAAGTTTGGTCTCCAACTTTGCCATTTATTCTTTCATCATTTTCCGGAGCTCCACCAAAAATCCGAACATTTTTGGACCTCCCCAAACCTCACTTCCTATTCAAATCATTTGAATTTAAATCAAATGAGTTTGAATTTAATCTTTCAATCTTGGCCTTTCTATTTTTCTCGGAACAAACTCATTTTTGCGAGTCCGGAAAAATTATCCCCTTGCGCATTTTCTTTCCCTAACCCTCCTTTTCTTTTCCTCTCTCTTTTTGCTTTTCTGTTAAAGAAAATATAAGAGGGAGAAGAGAGAGATAAGCCCAGCCAGGCCTCTGGCCATTTCCTCTCCACATGGGCCGACCCAACCGGCCTCTCCAGCCGCAGCCCACCTAACCCTCCAACCTAAGCCGGCCCAAGGCCCAGCCGACCCCTCTAACCCTAGCCGCCAGGAGACCGATCCCCTCCTCTCGATCTCTCCCTCCACTCTCTCCCTACACCGCCACTTGCCCGAACCCCTCTGCCCGATCCCCATCCATCTCTCCCTCGTCCTCCCCTTCGCCCGCATCGCGCCCGTCCCATCACTCGCCCGACCCCCATCTCCTCTGCGCCGCAGCCTCGTCAGCGCCGGCTCCCGTCGCCGCTGCCTTCTTCCAGCGCCGCCGCGCCATCTTCTTCGGGCGCTCGAGCACGAGCTCGTCCCCGCCGCGCCAAGCCCCTCCCCATCGACCATCGTGCCGGCACCCAAGCGCGTCGCCCGTGCTCCTTCCCCGCTTCAGACGCCTCGCCGTCCGTCTTTTCGCTGGAACGCGTGCCCGAGTCCGTTCGACTCTGCCGGCCGCCGTGACCGCCTTCCCCGCCTTCGCTCGCCATCTCCGACAAGTGCAGGCGTCGGTGAAGCCCCACAGCGCCTTCTCCAGCTCGTCGTCGACCTCGCCCTGCCTCTGCCGTTTCGCCGGATGCCTTCCCTGCTGCTGGGGACCTCGGATCCACCCGTTCCCCGTCTCCGGCGCCGTGCTAGGCCGCCACCTTCGCCTCACTGCTGCTGCTGCCCTCTGCTGCTCTCCTTGAGCGTGCCCGCTTCCTGCCGCTGCTCACGCACCGCCTGTCCTTGCTGCTGCCCACTCAAGGCCCTCGTGTTGCTTCGTTTCGGTGACCATATGGACCGCCAAGTTCGACTACGATCCTCGAGACCATCGGGTTGCACGCCAACATGAGTACGACCACAGACGGCTACCTGCGGATGGATTTCGTCAAGTTCAACGACGACCCGTGAAGCACATGGGTACGCCAAGTTCCTCTACCGACGCCGTGTACGACTACATCCGAGGTGGATTTCGTCAAGTACCCCTTCGGATGCGCCGAGATCGACTACATGGTCCGCCAAGTACCTCTCCAAAAAACGTGTACCATCTACCGTCGCTCGAAGACCCGTGTACAACTACTTCCCACGACGACCCGAGAATGTCTACTTCCTCTACATCGTACCGAACTCGATCCGCCCCGAAAACGCACGCTTCAAAGGTATAACCGCCGAGAACGACCGCCGTGGACCGAATGCATGTGTTGAATGAGATGCCCATTTTTGCACCGTGCCCGTTTGTTTCGTGCACGTTCCTCGTTTCCATGCCACTATCCGGTGGGACACCCGGTAGTCGGGAGCACCCCACCATCTCTAGCATGTTGCGCACATCCGCACGCCTCCTTTTGCACCGGTATCTCCATGAGTTACCGGGACCGGAATGTTGCCGTGGCACCATTTTTGTCTCGCCGCCGTGGCACCCTTTTCATTCCTCCATGGTGACCAAATGCCTCGTATCATGCTCATGTCAACATTTTCATAAAATTGCATAAAACTTGTATATGTCATCCGCATCATGATAACAACATTTAAAATGTTTAAACTTGTTGTTGCATTAAATTGCTAAATGCATATGGGGATTCTCCGGAATTGTTGTTTGTTGCTTCCGGCCTCATTTAACCTTGACTAGATAGGTAGTTTTCATTTGCTTCACCCTCTTGCCATGCTTAACAACATTTAATATTGTTGGGTACATAAATGAGATCGAACTAAATAACTTGTTGTGGTGTTTCGTCAATATGCAACTCGTTGCATATTGAGCTCTACTTAATTTATAGGATTGTTTGTGCACTTTCCCATGCCATGCATATTTAAACCGGACATGCCTCATACTCGTTTGTGCATCATGCCATGTTGATGTGTTGGTTGTTTACTATGTTGTGTGCTTCTTTTCCGGTGTTTGCTTCTTCGGGTTGGTTCCGATAACGTCGAGGTTGTGAGGATTCGTTCGTCTACGTCCGTTTGTCTTCTTCATGGACTCGTTCTTCTTCCTTGCGGGATTTCAGGCAAGATGATCATACCCTCGAAATCACTACTATCTTTGCTATGCTAGTTTGCTCGCTCTTTTGCTATGCCATTGCTACGATGCCTACCACTTGCTTGTCAGCCTCCCAAATTGCCATGTTCAGCCTTTAACCCACCATGTCCTAGCAAACCGTTGATTGGCTATGTTACCGCTTTGCTTAGCCCCTCTTATAGCGTTGTTAGTTGCAGGTGAAGATTGAAGTTTGTTCCTTGTTGGAACATGGAGATGTTGTTCCTTGTTGGAACATGTTTACTTGTTGGGATATCACAATATATCTTACTTAATTAATGCATCTATATACTTGGTAAAGGGTGGAAGGCTCGGCCTTATGCCTGGTGTTTTGTTCCACTCTTGCCGCCCTAGTTTCCGTCATATCGGTGTTATGTTCCCGGATTTTGCGTCCCTTACGCGGTTGGGCTATTATGGGAACCCCTTGACAGTTCGCCTTAAGTAAAGCTTCTCCAGCAATGCCCAACATTGGTCTTACCATTTGCCACCTAGCCTTTTCTTTCCCTTGGGTTCTGCAGACTCAAGGGTCATCATTTTTTTAACCCCCCCGGGCCAGTGCTCCTCTGAGTGTTGGTCCGAACTAGAGTCCTGTGCAGCGCCCCCTCGGGGAAACTCGAGGTTTGGTTTTAGTTGTATGGAGCGCTCATCTGAGTGTGCCCTGAGAAAGAGATATGTGAAGCTCCTATCGGGATTTGTCGGCACATTCGGGCGGTGTTGCTGGTTTAGTTTTACCCTGTCGAAATGTCTTGTTGTACCGGGATACCGAGTCTGATCGGAGTGTCCCGGGTGGAGGTCTATTCCTTCGTTGACCGTGAGAGCTTGTCATGGGCTAAGTTGGGACACCCCTGCAGGGATTTGAACTTTTGAAAGCCGTGCCCGCGGTTATGGGCAGATGGGAATTTGTTAACGTCCGGTTGTAGAAAACCCGAAGTTGACCTTAATTAAAATACATCAACCGTGTGTGTAACCGTGATGGTCTCTTTCCGGCGGAGTCCGGGAAGTGAACACGGTGTTGGAGTTATGCTTGACGTAGGTTGCTATAGGATCACTTCTTGATCATACTTTTATCGACCGTGCTTTGCCTTCTCTTCTCGCTCTCATTTGCGTATGTTATCCACCATATATGCTAGTCGCTTGCTGCAGCTCCACCTCATTACTCCATCCTTCCTATAAGCTTAAATAGTCTTGATCTCGCGGGTGCGAGATTGCTGAGTCCCCGTGGCTCACAGATACTTCCAAAACCAGTTTGCAGGTGCCTATGTTACCGTGCAGATGACGCAACCAAGCTCAAGGAGGAGCTCGATGAAGATCTTGCCCTTTGTGTTGTTTCGTTCTAGTTGATCAGTAGTGGAGCCCAGTTGGGGTCGATCGGGGACCTTTGTCGCATTTGGGGTTCTTCTTTTATTTTGGTTCCGTAGTCGGACCTTGATTGTATCTGGATGATGTAATGCTTTATTCATGTAATTGTGTGAAGTGGCGATTGTAAGCCAACTATGTATCTCTTTCCCTTATGTATTACATGGGTTGTGTGAAGATTACCTCACTTGCGATATTGCTTTCAATGCGGTTATGCCTCTAAGTCGTGCTTCGGCACGTGGGAGATATAGCCGCATCGAGGGCGTTACAAGTTGGTATCAGAGCCTTCCCCGACCTTAGGAGCCCCATTGCTTGATCGTTTTTAGCAGCCGAGTTGTGTCTAGAAAAATGTTTTGAGTCATTTTGGAATTATATATCGGAGAGTTTAGGAATTCTTTTTACTCCCCAGTCGCTTCATCGCTCTGGTAAGGCATCCTGACGTAGAGTTTTGACTCTTCTCTTCTCAAATTTCACTAAATTTTTTTTAGGATCACGCGGGTATCTTGGAATCGTTCCGATGGTTTTATGATGAGAACATTGTCTTGGTGCCTCCTGTCAGGGGTTTTGTGGAAGTGTCCCGGGGAGTTGAGCTCTGAGGTGTTGTCGTCATAATTTTATCGTTGCAGTTCTGGAATACCTGAGTTTAGTACGCCGACATCGAAAATCTCTTTTATGCAGTTCGTTGGTGAGATAACCTCGACGCCACCCAGTACTGGGGCGGGAGTTCGGGAGTATTGCCATAACTTGTATAACGGATGCTTTTCGAAGGTTGAGGTAGACGATTTCCGAAGGTTTCTTGGTTATGTGTTGAAGGATGGATACAGCTGGATGTAGGATTTGTTAGTTTTGGGTGAGATATTATGCTTCCCCTGTATCCCCAACACCTGATTGCATAACCTGAAAATTTCGGGAGTTTCATAGGTGGGAATTCAAGTAGCTCTTAGGATATCTTTCCGACGGATGTATGATATGAAATTGGGGTTCGACGTCTAGTGGTCCGCCTATTCACGGTCGTTTTTACAGTGGTCTCGTTGTGTCTTAAAGAACCCTTGGCTATGCTGGTTCGGGGACACTTCGTATGTCATGTGCACTGCCTTGTACATGATGGTGCTATACGATCGAGCCCGTGTAGGCCCCACCACGAAAACTTCGGACGAAATCTCTATCATATGTTTGTTCCGGCTTATTCTGCAAGCCAGTCCTTTGTTTTTGTTTTGAGTTGTGGTATTCGAGTTGCTTCAATGTCAAGTGTTGATTCCATACCTTTCCGAAATGGTGTTCTCATACTCCGATGTGAATACCAATCCTTCTCGACAATCGAGATTGTCATGTCAATCCTTTTCAACCGGCGTGTTTCTCTTCAAGTGGATCCGATCACTTCAACATCAGCAAGACCAATTATCATTTCTTCTCAACGGTGGTTGTTTCATCCGTCTCCAAGTTGCCTTTGTTTTTTCCCGCCCACCCACCCTTTTTCCTCAAGGACTAAGATTTCTTTACCAAGTATCCTTTTATTTTTGTGAAGTTTCTCCATTCTTTTCCGTCAATGTTCTTACCCGGTGGTTCTCAAGAAGATGTTCTACTAGTTCGTCATTCCTCATTCCTTTCTCTTCTCCGGTGGATTCAAGTCAAGTTTTGTTGATCATACCTTTTTCCTCATTTCAATGTCTTCTCATACCGGTGCACCTCATTAT
>NC_057798.1:86436164-86439207 GCF_018294505.1 Triticum aestivum
CCTCAAGGACTAAGATTTCTTTACCAAGTATCCTTTTATTTTTGTGAAGTTTCTCCATTCTTTTCCGTCAATGTTCTTACCCGGTGGTTCTCAAGAAGATGTTCTACTAGTTCGTCATTCCTCATTCCTTTCTCTTCTCCGGTGGATTCAAGTCAAGCTTTTGGTGTTGATCATATCCCTTTCCTCGTTTTCAATGATTTCTCATGCTGGTGCAATTCTCAATCTTTCACCTCTCACTATTCAATTGTCCCGGAGTGCTCAAATTTTCTCAAAAGGTTCGTCTTGTCATTCAAGATTCTTTCAAGATCTTTCGAGGATGTTATCTCATTCAAGTCATTTAATTCAACCGATGCGACCTCTCTTTTAAATCATTTCAACGCTGTTTCTTTTGAGTGGGCCCTAACCCACAGGTCTGTTCCCAGGATCTTACCTGACTCTTATTTTCCCGGAGCTATCCTCAAAGTTCTTGTCAAAGTTTGACGTAAGAATGATTCATCATCAGTCATATGTATTTCTCCTAGATCTTTCACAATTCTTTTCATCGTTGGCTCAACCTCTTCGTTTGGATTCTTCCGGAGTGTCTAAATAATTCTTGGTGGTGTTTCTCATCATCATTATCAGATATTGAAGACCGATGAAGACTTTTCCTCCATATCTATCCGCTCTCTCAGAGATTCGTGATTCTAGCTTGTTGCCATCTTCTCATAATTATTTGCGATTGTGAGATATTATTTTTATCCATCCGGTGCAAATTCAGGAGTCTTTTCAGTTTGATTCTCTGAAGGCCATTATTTCGGGATTATTCATTATCAGTTTGCAGTTATCATTCTCCGATCTTACCGGTGCCTTGTTCAAGTGATCTTTAATCGGCTCGTGCTCTCTTCGTTCTCTTGTATCTAAATTCTCTCAAGCATCTTCGTCCATTTGCTAATTCTTCCGGTGGTTCGTTCAAGAGTTCTCTTTCTTTGTTATCATATCAATTCATTCGTTCTTTCCAAATCCTACCGGTGGTTCGTTGAAGACTTTCTCAAGTTTACGCCATATCTCTCTTAATCCTTTCTACGAGAATAAGTAGTATGCCACATCCGTTGATTGTCATCAATTTAATTGGTGAAGGATAAGCATAACATAATTCTTATTCTTGTTCATCCAAGTGATTAATTCTTTATTCCGGAGGCCCTTAAAATTCTCGGTTTCATTTGTTTCATCTTCTCTTTTTCCCGGAGTTCCAAGCTCTAATTATCACGGAGATCCATCTAAATCATTGCAAGGATTCACCTTGTGTTTCCAAATTCTCTTTCTTTTCATTCCTTTTGTTTACCGGAGTTCTTCATGGAGGTTCTACATGATGGTTCATCAAGGATTTAATTCCCTTCTCAAAGTTTTCATCGAGATTCTTTCCTAAGGAGCTCAAGCTTTCTTCATATGGTAATCCGGAGTGCAATTCTTTCTACCATATTTTGGAGGTGGTATTATGTCATTCTTGATAATTTGAGTTCATGTTCCATGACTCACATGTTGTCAAGAATGAGATATTTTAAATACATCAACCTCGTTGTTGGAGTTATCTTGTGTCATATTTCACCTAAAAGCATTCCATTGGAATGTGGCTATTTGTGGTGCTTGCCAATGATCCAAGTTATCTCTTTATCATCTTGGTGGAAGAAGTGTTCATCTCTTCGTCGATCTAAAGCTAGCAATCGTTTCCGTTAGTGGCCGGTTGTCACCTCATAATTTTGAGATGTTTTCCATAAGCCCACTACAAGCTTATTCGTTTCGTTGTTGGTTTTTCCCAACAACCCCATTGTAACCTTCTTGCAAGAGTGCTTTCCAAGCTCAATTGTGGCAGAAGTTGCCATTTCCCCCTCCATTCTGTTATTCCAATGACCTATCTTCTATTCTTTCTTCCGGAGACATTGTGACGTTGCTCTTTTCACTCACCATCTCGATTCGTGAGGATCGTGTTTTTTTCTTGCTTATCCATTTAACCGGAGTGTTGTGTTCTCATTCAAGTTCTTTTCATCTTATCAAGTTTTGCATCTCTTTTCAACCGGAGTGTTGTTTGAATTTGATCTTCCTTGTTCCTTGTTTATCTCGTTTCAACCAGAGTGGTTCCAATTCCTTCTTGTCCATGGTACTCGTCTTTCATAGCTTCGCAACCTTCAAGTCCTCGTAATGTTCCTTGTTCCTCTTTTCTAACGGATTGTTTGCAATCTCGTTCGTCTCTGCTTACTCTTTCTTTTAAATTGCTCAACCTCTCAAGGTTCATGGTTTCACTCATTGGTCAAAGAAGCAATTTAGTTTTACCGCTTCTCTTTCCCTTTCGTTTTCCCTCCGGTGCCATTCTAGATCTCGGGACGAGATCCTCTCGTAGTGGTGGAGTGTTGTAACGCCCCGAGACCGACGCTCCAGAAGACTTCCAGCTATTCCGAGTTTCGTCGTGTGATTTGTTTTATTTGTTGCATTCATCCTTGCATCATGTGCATTGCATCATGTCATCATGCCATCATATCATTAATTTTTTAAAACCTCAACTAAATAAATTGCATAGATCGTTGATCTATTTAAATCGAGGGATATTCACATGGTGATTTCTCTTTAAAACATATCCTCTCGATATTTAGGGAGCTATAATAAAATATTCCATTGTTTTGGAATCACCAAAACACACTTACAAAATAATTTCGTTCCTTTTCTGCTTCAAGTTTGGTCTCCAACTTTGCCATTTATTCTTTCATCATTTTCCGGAGCTCCACCAAAAATCCGAACATTTTTGGACCTCCCCAAACCTCACTTCCTATTCAAATCATTTGAATTTAAATCAAATGAGTTTGAATTTAATCTTTCAATCTTGGCCTTTCTATTTTTCTCGGAACAAACTCATTTTTGCGAGTCCGGAAAAATTATCCCCTTGCGCATTTTCTTTCCCTAACCCTCCTTTTCTTTTCCTCTCTCTTTTTGCTTTTCTGTTAAAGAAAATATAAGAGGGAGAAGAGAGAGATAAGCCCAGCCAGGCCTCTGGCCATTTCCTCTCCACATGGGC
>NC_057798.1:86440156-86440935 GCF_018294505.1 Triticum aestivum
TCTCCCTACGCCGCCACTTGCCCGAACCCCTCTGCCCGATCCCCATCCATCTCTCCCTCGTCCTCCCCTTCGCCCACATCGCGCCCGTCCCATCACTCGCCCGACCCCCATCTCCTCTGCGCCGCAGCCTCGTCAGCGCCGGCTCCCGTCGCCGCTGCCTTCTTCCAGCGCCGCCGCGCCATCTTCTTCGGGCGCTCGAGCACGAGCTCGTCCCCGCCGCGCCAAGCCCCTCCCCATCGACCATCGTGCCGGCACCCAAGCGCGTCGCCCGTGCTCCTTCCCCGCTTCAGACGCCTCGTCGTCCGTCTTTTCGCTGGAACGCGTGCCCGAGTCCGTTCGACTCTGCCGGCCGCCGTGACCGCCTTCCCCGCCTTCGCTCGCCATCTCCGACAAGTGCAGGCGTCGGTGAAGCCCCACAGCGCCTTCTCCAGCTCGTCGTCGACCTCGCCCTGCCTCTGCCGTTTCGCCGGATGCCTTCCCTGCTGCTGGGGACCTCGGATCCACCCGTTCCCCGTCTCCGGCGCCGTGCTAGGCCGCCACCTTCGCCTCACTGCTGCTGCTGCCCTCTGCTGCTCTCCTTGAGCGTGCCCGCTTCCTGCCGCTGCTCACGCACCGCCTGTCCTTGCTGCTGCCCACTCAAGGCCCTCGTGTTGCTTCGTTTCGGTGACCATATGGACCGCCAAGTTCGACTACGATCCTCGAGACCATCGGGTTGCACGCCAACATGAGTACGACCACAGACGGCTACCTGCGGATGGATTTCGTCAAGTTCAACGACG
>NC_057798.1:86442254-86443757 GCF_018294505.1 Triticum aestivum
TAGGATTGTTTGTGCACTTTCCCATGCCATGCATATTTAAACCGGACATGCCTCATACTCGTTTGTGCATCATGCCATGTTGATGTGTTGGTTGTTTACTATGTTGTGTGCTTCTTTTCCGGTGTTTGCTTCTTCGGGTTGGTTCCGATAACGTCGAGGTTGTGAGGATTCGTTCGTCTACGTCCGTTTGTCTTCTTCATGGACTCGTTCTTCTTCCTTGCGGGATTTCAGGCAAGATGATCATACCCTCGAAATCACTACTATCTTTGCTATGCTAGTTTGCTCGCTCTTTTGCTATGCCATTGCTACGATGCCTACCACTTGCTTGTCAGCCTCCCAAATTGCCATGTTCAGCCTTTAACCCACCATGTCCTAGCAAACCGTTGATTGGCTATGTTACCGCTTTGCTTAGCCCCTCTTATAGCGTTGTTAGTTGCAGGTGAAGATTGAAGTTTGTTCCTTGTTGGAACATGGAGATGTTGTTCCTTGTTGGAACATGTTTACTTGTTGGGATATCACAATATATCTTACTTAATTAATGCATCTATATACTTGGTAAAGGGTGGAAGGCTCGGCCTTATGCCTGGTGTTTTGTTCCACTCTTGCCGCCCTAGTTTCTGTCATATCGGTGTTATGTTCCCGGATTTTGCGTCCCTTACGCGGTTGGGCTATTATGGGAACCCCTTGACAGTTCGCCTTAAGTAAAGCTTCTCCAGCAATGCCCAACATTGGTCTTACCATTTGCCACCTAGCATTTTCTTTCCCTTGGGTTCTGCAGACTCAAGGGTCATCATTTTTTTAACCCCCCCCCGGGCCAGTGCTCCTCTGAGTGTTGGTCCGAACTAGAGTCCTGTGCAGTGCCCCCTCGGGGAAACTCGAGGTTTGGTTTTAGTTGTATGGAGCGCTCATCTGAGTGTGCCCTGAGAAAGAGATATGTGCAGCTCCTATCGGGATTTGTCGGCACATTCGGGCGGTGTTGCTGGTTTAGTTTTACCCTGTCGAAATGTCTTGTTGTACCGGGATACCGAGTTTGATCGGAGTGTCCCGGGTGGAGGTCTATTCCTTCGTTGACCGTGAGAGCTTGTCATGGGCTAAGTTGGGACACCCCTGCAGGGATTTGAACTTTCGAAAGCCGTGCCCGCGGTTATGGGCAGATGGGAATTTGTTAACGTCCGGTTGTAGAAAACCCGAAGTTGACCTTAATTAAAATACATCAACCGTGTGTGTAACCGTGATGGTCTCTTTCCGGCGGAGTCCGGGAAGTGAACACGGTGTTGGAGTTATGCTTGACGTAGGTTGCTATAGGATCACTTCTTGATCATACTTTTATCGACCGTGCTTTGCCTTCTCTTCTCGCTCTCATTTGCGTATGTTATCCACCATATATGCTAGTCGCTTGCTGCAGCTCCACCTCATTACTCCATCCTTCCTATAAGCTTAAATAGTCTTGATCTCGCGGGTGCGAGATTGCTGAGTCCCCGTGGCTCACAGATACTTCCAAAA
>NC_057798.1:86444756-86454587 GCF_018294505.1 Triticum aestivum
CCCTCTGCTGCTCTCCTTGAGCGTGCCCGCTTCCTGCCGCTGCTCACGCACCGCCTGTCCTTGCTGCTGCCCACTCAAGGCCCTCGTGTTGCTTCGTTTCGGTGACCATATGGACCGCCAAGTTCGACTACGATCCTCGAGACCATCGGGTTGCACGCCAACATGAGTACGACCACAGACGGCTACCTGCGGATGGATTTCGTCAAGTTCAACGACGACCCGTGAAGCACATGGGTACGCCAAGTTCCTCTACCGACGCCGTGTACGACTACATCCGAGGTGGATTTCGTCAAGTACCCCTTCGGATGCGCCGAGATCGACTACATGGTCCGCCAAGTACCTCTCCGAAAAACGTGTACCATCTACCGTCGCTCGAAGACCCGTGTACAACTACTTCCCACGACGACCCGAGAACGTCTACTTCCTCTACATCGTACCGAACTCGATCCGCCCCGAAAACGCACGCTTCAAAGGTATAACCGCCGAGAACGACCGCCGTGGACCGAATGCATGTGTTGAATGAGATGCCCGTTTTTGCACCGTGCCCGTTTGTTTCGTGCACGTTCCTCGTTTCCATGCCACTATCCGGTGGGACACCCGGTAGTCGGGAGCACCCCACCATCTCTAGCATGTTGCGCACATCCGCACGCCTCCTTTTGCACCGGTATCTCCATGAGTTACCGGGACCGGAATGTTGCCGTGGCACCATTTTTGTCTCGCCGCCGTGGCACCCTTTTCATTCCGCCATGGTGACCAAATGCCTCGTATCATGCTCATGTCAACATTTTCATAAAATTGCATAAAACTTGTATATGTCATCCGCATCATGATAACAACATTTAAAATGTTTAAACTTGTTGTTGCATTAAATTGCTAAATGTATATGGGGATTCTCCGGAATTGTTGTTTGTTGCTTCCGGCCTCATTTAACCTTGACTAGATAGGTAGTTTTCATTTGCTTCACCCTCTTGCCATGCTTAACAACATTTAATATTGTTGGGTACATAAACGAGATCGAACTAAATAACTTGTTGTGGTGTTTCGTCAATATGCAACTCGTTGCATATTGAGCTCCACTTAATTTGTAGGATTGTTTGTGCACTTTCCCATGCCATGCATATTTAAACCGGACATGCCTCATACTCGTTTGTGCATCATGCCATGTTGATGTGTTGGTTGTTTACTATGTTGTGTGCTTCTTTTCCGGTGTTTGCTTCTTCGGGTTGGTTCCGATAACGTCGAGGTTGTGAGGATTCGTTCGTCTACGTCCGTTTGTCTTCTTCATGGACTCGTTCTTCTTCCTTGCGGGATTTCAGGCAAGATGATCATACCCTCGAAATCACTACTATCTTTGCTATGCTAGTTTGCTCGCTCTTTTGCTATGCCATTGCTACGATGCCTACCACTTGCTTGTCAGCCTCCCAAATTGCCATGTTCAGCCTTTAACCCACCATGTCCTAGCAAACCGTTGATTGGCTATGTTACCGCTTTGCTTAGCCCCTCTTATAGCGTTGTTAGTTGCAGGTGAAGATTGAAGTTTGTTCCTTGTTGGAACATGGAGATGTTGTTCCTTGTTGGAACATGTTTACTTGTTGGGATATCACAATATATCTTACTTAATTAATGCATCTATATACTTGGTAAAGGGTGGAAGGCTCGGCCTTATGCCTGGTGTTTTGTTCCACTCTTGCCGCCCTAGTTTCCGTCATATCGGTGTTATGTTCCCGGATTTTGCGTCCCTTACGCGGTTGGGCTATAATGGGAACCCCTTGACAGTTCGCCTTAAGTAAAGCTTCTCCAGCAATGCCCAACTTTGGTTTTACCATTCGCCACCTAGCCTCTTTTTCCCTTGGGTTTCGCGGACTCAAGGGTCATCATTATTTTACCCCCCGGGCCAGTGCTCCTCTGAGTGTTGGTCCACCTGTCAGCTACCGGTGGCTACCAGGGGCAACTCTGGGCTGGCCTACCCGTACCTAGGACAATCTGAGTGTGCCCTGAGAAAGAGATATGTGCAGCTCCTATCGGGATTTGTCGGCACATTCGGGCGGTGTTGCTGGTTTAGTTTTACCCTGTCGAAATGTCTTGTTGTACCGGGATACCGAGTCTGATCGGAATGTCTCGGGTGGAGGTCTATTCCTTCGTTGACCGTGAGAGCTTGTCATGGGCTAAGTTGGGACTCCCCTGCAGGGATTGAACTTTCGAAAGCCGTGCCCGCGGTTATGGGCAGATGGGAATTTGTTAACGTCCGGTTGTAGAAAACCCGAAGTTGACCTTATTTAAAATACACCAACCGCGTGTGTAACCGTGATGGTCTCTTCTCGGCGGGGTCCGGGAAGTGAACATGGTTGTTGGAGTTATGTCTGACGTAGGTTGTTATAGGATCACTTCTTGATCATACTTTTATCGACCGTGCTTTGCCTTCTCTTCTCGCTCTCATTTGCGTATGTTAGCCACCATATATGCTAGTCGCTTGCTGCAGCTCCACCTCATTACTCCATCCTTCCTATAAGCTTAAATAGTCTTGATCTCGCGGGTGCGAGATTGCTGAGTCCCCGTGGCTCACAGATACTTCCAAAACCAGTTTGCAGGTGCCTATGTTACCGTGCAGATGACGCAACCAAGCTCAAGGAGGAGCTCGATGAAGATCTTGCCCTTTGTGTTGTTTCGTTCTAGTTGATCAGTAGTGGAGCCCAGTTGGGGTCGATCGGGGACCTTTGTCGCATTTGGGGTTCTTCTTTTATTTTGGTTCCGTAGTCGGACCTTGATTGTATCTGGATGATGTAATGCTTTATTCATGTAATTGTGTGAAGTGGCGATTGTAAGCCAACTATGTATCTCTTTCCCTTATGTATTACATGGGTTGTGTGAAGATTACCTCACTTGCGACATTGCTTTCAATGCGGTTATGCCTCTAAGTCGTGCTTCGACACGTGGGAGATATAGCCGCATCGAGGGCGTTACACTCCTGAAGCTCTCTCGTCATCCGGGCACGAAGCCGTCGCAACTCTATAGGAGCACTTGAGGGCCCGGACCGTGTCTTCCTTGCTCCCAATCACGGTGATGACACCGTTGCTGCCGGGCATCTTGACGACATTATAGCTAGGGTGGGTCGTTGTCATGAACTTGGCGAGCGCGGGGTACCCCCAAGATGGCGTTGTAAGGGAGGCCAATGTGGGCCACGTCAAAGTCCCGAGCTCGGTGCGGTAGTTACTGTGAGTGTCGAATGTGACAGGGAGACACACCTGCCCCAAGGGGACGGTCGACCTGTTTGTCACCCCAGAGAAGGGCCTGGTCGGCACCAGTTGGTCGTAGGGCACCTAGAGAGTCTCGAAGGTCGCGATGGGGATTACGTTGAGGCCGGCCCCTCCGTCGATAAGGGTCTTGGTGACCGCGACGTTGCTGATGGTGGGAGTGCATAGCATATGAAGCGCGCCGGCGGCGGCTGCCGACTTGGGTGATCTCGGGAATCGATGGTGATGGCGCACTCCGGCCGTGCGCGAGGCCTCGTGACTCCCGGCTTGGGCTGTGCGGGGTCGAGCCCGCGAAAGAGCTGCTTGGAGTGGCGGCTGGACGCTGGCGCCTCAGACCCATCGAGGATACACGCAACCGTGGGGAGCCCCGGAAGCGCGAAGCACACGGCAAACCGGTGGCGGAGCTCGCTCCAGGAGGAAATCGAGCCTCTCGGGAGGCTGCGGAGCCAGGAGCGGGGCCCCCTCGCGAGAGCCAACGGGAACTAGTTTGCCATAGCCCTGGGACCTCCGCTAGCCGCCGCGATGCCCTTTGCATAGAGTTGGAGAAACTCAATAGGGTCGATGGCGCCGTCGTAGGGAGGGGGCAGCTCCGGCCTGAATCTTGTTGGCCAGTCCACACATCGCAGCTCGACGGTGAAGGCTAGGCAACCCATGGCGCCCCGAGGGCGCCATGGGCGACGGCCGCAGCCACGGCCGAGGCGGAGTGGCGGTAGCCACCATGGCCCGCAGGCTCCGTCTGGGCGGCGCGAGCAGCCCGGCGCTCTACACGGGCACGAAAGTGTCGGCAATGGCGACGGTGGAGCGGGGACTAGAGCAAAGCAGAAAAACTCAGGCACACCCCTACCTGGCGCGCCAAATGTCGGAACCTGGGCTCTAGGAATTCAGGAAAGGTTTGAACTCCAGGGTGTGCTCACAATTCTCCGCTTCACACTGCCTACTCTCCGCGACCTCACAGCAATGCGAGAGCGTGTTCGTGCTAAGGAAGAGGAACAGGAAACACGTCGGTTTTACCCAGGTTCAGGCCACCTTGCGGTGTAAGACTCTACTCCTACTTTGTGGTTGGATTGCCTCGCGAGGGAGGATGAGTATGAGAGTACAAGTTGTGTTCTTGCCGCTCGTTGTCCCCTCTCTACGGTGGTGGCCTAGCTATACTTATACCAACCTTGGTCCTCTTCCCCCTGAAACTTAGGCGGGAAGGGTTGCCACAATGGCCCAATTTCGAAGGGGAACAGGAAGTACATCTTATCCTGACAAAAGTAGTCTTCGCCTGCTAAAGCTTCTAGCCCTGACGCGCAGGTGGGCTCAGGATGACCTCCGTCCTGGTCTTCTAGCACCGAAGAGGCAACCTTTGGGGCTGCTTTGGGAACCTGTGCACTGTCCTTGCTCCCTTAGCACCAAAGAGGGAAGCTTCTCCATCCACGCCCGCTGGCACGCCTCCTGGCGATGCTCGCCGTGGCTCGCGTCACCCACGTGCAGCGCGAGGAGGCTTGGTGACCTCGGGGTATCCGCTCGCGAGGGGGCCTCGAAAGGCATCTTGGGGAGGCGGCTCCACGAGAGAGCCTCTAGATGGCCTTGGCTACTTGTGCCTCGCGAGGCGGGGGCCCTCACGAGGGTCTTGCTCTTGAAGCCTTGAAGATGGTCGCCCTAGGCCCATGGCATGCGCCGCATCCTGGGCTGTGGGCAGACGGACCTGGGTACCCCGATGGCCATGGGCCGTCGGGGTATCGAGGCCCGTCTGCTCGCAACCCAGGACTTATCAAAGAGAGACGTAACTAACTGCGCGCCAAAGAGCATCGAATTGTGCCAATCCTTGCTGTGTTCGGCCCACCCCAACGTTTAAGATCCAAGCCAAGGAGGAATGTGTGTCATGGACCGAGCGCCTGTTCTTCACCCGAGTACCGACTCTCAACCACGAGGGGTGCAATGTCCACGCCAACAGCCCCATTTACCCAACGGTCTCTCTAGAACAACATCGATCGACCATCCCCAACCATGATATGGACTAAGCCGTCAAATGTTAGTCTGGCCAAGTCAAAGCCGAACCGGCTCAAGTCCTTCTCAACATAGTGAGATTGCGTTAGAGTAATCCCACTCTTATCCTTAATAAGTCGGCTTCTCCCAGAACTTTCACGTCAAAGCTCTTTGACAGAAAAGACTTGACCTCATTGATTGCATCAATGTTTGAACCAAAGATCAGTACGACATCCACATACATATATAATATAACACTATTGCCCCCACCATGGTGATATTAAAAACACCTATCGGCCTCATTAATAATAAATCCTGTAGAAATTAGAATTCTTTCAAACTTCTCGTTTCATTGCTTAGGTGCTTGTTTCAGACCGTGCAATTTATTTAACAACTTGTATACCTTTCTCTCTTCACCCTTTACCACAAAACCATCAGGCTGGTCCATAGATTTCCTCCTCCAACTATCCAATTAGCAAAGTTGTATTTATATCCATTTGATTAATGATAATACCATAGGAGGTAGCAACGGAAAGTAGCACCCGAATGGTGGTCATTGTATCAACGGGTGAATAGGTGTCAAAGTAATCTTCGCCTTCTTTCTAAGTGTAGCCCTTGGCCACAAACCGCACCTTGTACTTATCAACAGTACCATCAGGTCTTAGCTTCTTTTTGAACACCCACTTATCGCCCATAGGTTTACAACAATTGGGTCGTTCAGTTAGCTCCCAAGTTACATTAGAAAGAATTGAGTCCATCTCACTATGGACAACTTCTTTCCAATCATCTACATCTGGAGATGCATATGCCTCTGCAATAGACTTGGGAGTGTCATCCACAAGGTATACAATGAAATCGTTACCAAAAGATTTGGCAATCCTTTGTCTCTTTCTCCTCGCAGGTGATTGTTCGAAATACTCATCAGATGTACTGGATTCAGGCATCTTGGCAGACAAGTATATGTTGTTGTGGTCGTGCTTGTCGTAGGTTGCGGCGGTGACTAGGGATTGGGATGGAGACAAACCGGGACAGTAGGGAACTGGGAGGTGTGCTTCGATTGAGGGGTTTGTTTGAAAATTAGCAGACTTAACAATCAACGGCGGCGGGTGTGTTTTTGCAACTTTCTGTTGCTTTTGATCCCATGTGTGGGATGTTTATTGTCCGGCTGGGGAATTGAGGGATACACGAATGCTTGAACTATCCCAGATGCACTAGATACGATGCCCTTAGGTTTTTACAAATAGAGGGAAATTCTTTATTTATTTTTAGCATAACAAGGGAGGGAAATTATTATTTTTCCCTTTGAAATCTAAGCAAGGTAAAAATTAATATTTTTGAGAGAGAAAGAAAAAAACTTATTTTCTTTTAGACAATTGTCTTAAGCGGGCTAAAATCGAAAGTACCCTTCTCAGCTCAAGCTCATATGAGCTCATGCTGAACAGTAAAATCAAAAAAAAAATAACATTTTAAATTTCTATTTTTTTAAAAAAAATCTAAATTTATTGTGTTGCAAACATTGACAACAGTTTCCAATTCTTTAAGAATTTCATTGTGAACTGACATCTAGTACTCCTGTAGAACATATCCGTGACCTTGCTGGGCCGGGAGCCCGCTGGATATCTCTCTCGTCTTTATATTCCCGTCGGTTCTCCTCGAAATTATTTGGTCGCTGGATCGATCTAGGTTTGGTACACATCATGACGGCGCCGACGGTCGATGCGGTGGCTGCGACCGGCGGCCGATTAGGCGGCGCGTTGGACGCCGACGACCCCGCGGCATTGAAGGCCGCCGTCCGGAGCGTCGTCTACGAGGCCTGCAAGGGGCAGCTGTACGACGAGGTGCAGCGCCTCCGGCCCCTCATGGCCTCCGGCTCCGACGCCGAGCTCGCCGCGGCGCTCCGCGTGACCTCCCTCGCGCTGGCCGACGCCGCCGCAGCCGTCGCCGAGGCCGACGCCGCCCTCCGCCTCCGGGGGCTCGCGGACGACCCCGACTTGATGCCGCACTGGCGCGACAACCTCAGCGACAGCATCCACCGCGCCGGCCTCGTCCTGGCAGCGATACAGCGCTACCCGCCGGAGCGCTGGCGGATGCAAGGCCAGCTGCTGGTGGCCGTTTTGCACGCCGTCGGCGAGTCCGCCTCGTGCTGGCGGCACTGGGACCGCGTGCGGCCGGCCTGTCGTATTCGTCCGACTTCGGCGTCAGGCGCCGTTGATGGCCTAGCTTCGGGGATCCAGGCCGTGCAAATATCTTCTTCTTCTTCACCAGAATAATGAGGAGAAAGAAGCCATCGTAGATGAATATATCTCGCATTGTAAGACGACCAGCTCTAGTTATATATATGCTCCCTCGTGCTGCTCTTGGCACAGTTTAGTTATCATTAGTTCAATGTAAAACTACTTATATATGCACTATGGTTTATTTAGCCAAAACTACTTGTATATATATTTTGCTGTTTGCCTAGGTAGTCAGCGTTTACAGGATGGAGTTTCAGGGAAATTGGACACCATTTTAGTCCCAATCCCCTCCCTACTTGGTGTCGCCAATGGGTAGGTACCTGTTATCTGTGGGAATTTCATAGAGATGTTTCCCCTGCTTGGTTAGCAAATTCGACTGATGACAAAGCAAACTATGATCAATAATCAATATGTTCTTTGTTTCATCCTGATTCACACCCCTTCTCTTTTAATAAAAAGCACAGAATGCGCATCCAATTGTCTTTTTTTATATCATCCATCCGATTGTCTTTCGTTAGTTAAAAAGATTCATATGTCCCCTACTTGGTTTCAGATGGGCATTATTTGTGGCAATTTTGGCGAGCTCTTCTCCTGTTTGGTTAGCGAGGATTCAATGGATGAGAAAGCAAGTTATGATCAATAGTCAAGATGTCCTCAGTTCAATCCTGATTCACACCCCTTCTCTTTTAGTAAAAAGCACAGAATGTACATCTAGTTGTCCTTTTTTAGAACATTCATTTGATTATCTTTAGTTAGTTAAAAACTTCTTATATCCCCTACCTGGTTTTGGATCGGTATTATTTGTGGCAATTTCAGAGAGATGTTCTCCTGTTTAGTTAGCGAGGAATCGATGCACGAGAAACTAAGTCATGATCAATAATCAGGATGTTCTCAGTTCAATCCTAATTCGCACAATCACACCCCTTCTCTTTTATTAATAAGCACAGAATGTACATTCACTTGTCTTTTTTTTTACATCATCCATCCGATTGTCTTTAGTTAGTTATAAAAACTTCTTATATTCCCTATGGTTTATTTAATAAAAAATTGTATATATTGTGTTGTTTGGTAAGGCAATGAGGATTTTGGTGATGCTGTTGCAAGGAAATTGGACATGGGCGGGTCATTTTAGTCGCAACCGCCTATTCTGTGTCTTTTTTTTGAGGGGTAAACATTGCCGCATTTATTTAATCAAAAGCGTTCGGAATATCGTCCAAGATTACATCTAGCACACAATCCGGGGTGACCCCCAACCAAACCTTGCAAAGTTCATCACCAACACCTATTTTTGCTAACCTATGCGCGGCAACGTTTGAAGAACGACGAACCCAAGAGACTTTGAAGCTTTCAAACGAGGACAACAACGTCTTCAGCTCCTGAATCAAAGGGCCAGCACTTGACATCTCCTTCTGCGGATTATTGATCATCTTGACCACCCTCTGCGCGTCCAGTTCGACATGTATCTTCGGTGTGTTTATTTCCTTCGCCAGTTCAAGTCCGTGCTTGCAGGCAAGAGTCTCAAGCAACTCAGGGTTGCTAATGCCCCGGAAAAAATGGCATAGTCCCGCTCGAAAAGCACCCTGTTCATCTCGGATCACAGCACCAGCTCCGCCCTTACCTCCGGACCTTGAAACTGCCCCATCCGAATTCACTTCTAGCCATCCCTCCTCACGAGGAATCCACTTTTGTTTAATGTGCTGCTCTCGCGGAGCCTGGTTGACAACATGGACAGCTATTCTGTGTCGACTCGGTATTATTTGTGGGAATTTCATAGAGATGTTCCACTGTTTGGTTAGTGAGAATTTGATGGATGACAAAGCAAGGCAAAAGCTAATTTCCTGCCGACTGGACATTTACAACAGATCCGCACTGTTCGGATGCCGTCTGTTTCGAATCCGACGGCGCGCGTTTAGCCTACTGCGTAACGAGCGTCGTTGTTGCTGTCGCTATCGATCCTGCTCCCACCGAACGTCGCTGTCGTGCTGATTTTTTTTTGTTTTTCCTTTTCCGATCAAAGGAACGTCGCTGTCGCTATAGATTTTTTTCGTTTTTCCTTTCCGATCGAGTAAAAATAATGTGCATAGTAGGGTTCAAACCCAGGTCCGTTGATTGTTGTACAATGCCAATGACCAACTCACCTTATACTACTTGTTGTCTTACTAATGGAAACTGTCTATTTGACCTTTTTAAACCCCATGGCAGGAAATAAAAAAATATTGTTGTTTGTTAGCCTTTTCTTGTACTTCCTCCGTCCCAAAATATGTGACTCGACTTTGTACTAACTTTATACGGAAGGAGTACATTATTTCATACTACATTATAAGTTGTGGAATATCATGATAACTCACACACCACAGACCTGATATATTATGTCT
>NC_057798.1:86454901-86457390 GCF_018294505.1 Triticum aestivum
TTTTGTGTGAATAGCATGGTAACTCACATATCGGAGACCCGATAACTTATGCACCCCGATCGTGGTACTTTTCACGAGGGAGGGGTGATGAGATATACCCCCGATAACTTTTATGTGCATATGACGTTAACTCACACATCGTAGACGTGATAACTAATGTACCCCAGTCTTGATAAATTTTGGTGACCGGAAGGGGGGAGGGTGGTTGATGCAATATACCCTTGGTAACTTTTTGTGTGAATAACATGATAACTCACACATTGCAGACCTGATAACTTATGTGCCCCAGTCCTGATAACTTATCGCAACAGTGATGAAGGGTTGTTAATGAAATATACCTCTGGTAACTTTTTTGTCAATAGCATGGTAACTCACACATCATTGACGTGATAATTACAGTATAACCAATGCGATAACTTAAGACCCGAATAAAAAGTTATTGAAACATACCCCGGTTATTTTTGTGCAAATAACATGGTAATCTATGCATCCGAAGCTGATAACTTAGGTATAAATACCACGATAAATTTGACTCAGGGGAAAGAAGTCGTTGAGACACATCTTCGGTCACTTTTGCATAAACAACATGTTAGTATACATATAACATAAATGACAACTTTACGGTAACTATTGACCAAAAAAGTGATCAAAACATGCAACATGAGATCTAGTTTCGAAGTTTTCATCGCGATGGATTTTTTTATGTGAAAACAATTTTTCAATCAAACATGTCAGTTTGAGCTCTAAAACATTTTACAGTTTCGAAAATAGCGAGATTTTGCAATGACATCAGGTTTCCCGTGCTCTATTGCATTTGCATGTGGAGAGAATGTTGGAGGAGTCATTTTTATGCCCCGGTAATTTCCATGTAAACATGAAGATAACTTATATACCATAGATGTGATAACTTACTTAACGTGGGGCTGGTAACTTTTGACCCAAAAAAAAAGTCGTCGAAACATATCAACATGGGATCTAGTTTTGAAGGTCTCGTCGTGACAAATCTTTTATGTGAAAACGGTTTTTCAATCAGAGTGATGGTTAGAGCTACAAAACATTTTGAATTTTTGAATTCGATGGAATCTATGCTGACATCATTATTTTCGTCTTATATGCATGCATGCAACAATTGAGGAAAGAATCCGTGTGGGTTCTCTGGGTTTTTCAAAGAAACCAACGGCATGCATGCAAAACTCGTCCGGATCTGTTGCTAATGTTCCGAACGGTCGGACATTAGCACAGTCCTAGGATAAATAGTCAAGATATTCTCAATTACATCCAATTGTCTTTTTTTCTTCAGATCATCATCCAATCCAGTCTATACCGTTGGAATCAATTAATAAGTACTATTTCTAAAGTTGGTAAATCTAAAAGCGACGACAAATTTGCAAATCAAAATTAACTCGAATTTAGGGAAGCGAGAAGGGCTATGAGAAGGTTTGCATGGAGAGACTGATTGCCACGCAATTGCCGTCTATGTGTAGGGGTGTATATTATTTGGAAGCAAATAGGGCGGCACACATGTGTGCTCGTCATTCTCTTAAGCTTGAGCCATCCCTGTAATGTAATTTGCTTTGATGCTATCTTTATTTCCATTTTCTCAATGAGCTATTTCGTTCTGAAATAGTTTCGTAAGCAGCTTATGCATCATTTTTTTTTTGAAAGTTGGTGACTTCCACATTTTCATCAGGTGAAAGTCTCCTCCGCTTTCTGAATCTAAACAAGAAATCTTCATGTATATATAGGGCATATGAAACCTGCATATATGATACTCCCTCTGCTCACAAATGTAAGATGATCCAACATTTTCTGAATCAGGTAATATATAGACAGTTTTTCTGTGTGTGTTCACTCATTTCAGTTCGTATATATTGAAATAACCAAAACATCTTATATATGTTTACGGAGGAAGTTCGAACCCATTTTTTTCAGAGAACCTGATCAATCAATGGGCTATAGTAGCAGAATTAAAAACAATTAGTTTACAAGGCTGCATGTTTTAAACTGGAAACGACAGTCAAAACAAGATGACAAGAGAGACCTATACCAGCATCAACAAATGGTTATCAGTTCAATACTCCCTCCGTTCCGTCACGTCATAGGTGTGACCCGTCTACTACGCCGACTCAGAACGAGTCCCCGTGTCCGGATCCTTAATCTCCGACACCCATTACCCCACGGCCGTTGCTCCACGTTGTGGTCTTTCTTCTTCTTTGGCTGCGGCGGTGGCAGGTCCGACATGGACTTGGAGCTCGGCAACGATTCAGGCACTTTAGGACCCGTGAACTGTGGGACGCGGGGTCATCGATCACATAGAGAGCGAGTGGATTTCCACAAAACGGTCGTCGCACTTTAGGACATGTGGCGTGCGGGGTCGTCACATAGAGAGCGAGGGGGTTATCACAAAACGGTTGTCGCACTTTAGGACACGCGAATTGTGGCGGGCGGGGGTCATCACGTAGAGAGCGAAGGGGTTATCACAAAACGGT
>NC_057798.1:86457666-86477310 GCF_018294505.1 Triticum aestivum
AGGGGGTTTTCACAAAAGGTTGTCGCACTTTAGGACACGCTAACTATGCCGTGAGGGGTCATCATGTAGAGAGCGAGGGGATGTCCACAAAACAGTCGTAGCATTTAGGACACATGAACTGTGGCGTGCGAGGCCATTACATAGAGAGCGAGGGGGTTTCCACAAAATGGTCGTCGGTTGCACAAGAGGGGTATGTGTCGGCAGCACAAGCGCGCGGGATTGTAGATGTCTTGTATTTGCACGTATAAGTAGTGTATTGGAGTGCTTCTCAAGTTGGAGGATGTTTCTATTACATTATCTACAACTGGACGCCTCAAACTTCCCCCGTACATTCGGACGGATGGTCGGGTCATCGACCGGTCAAAAAAATCGACCTAGACGAGCGCCTCAAACCGGCCTTAAACTCTGACTGACGGGTACCCTTTGTAATTAGCCCAAATAATATGGCCACGTTGGACCTGTCCCATGCTAATCTACCCGACCCCACATATATTTGTCTTCATCCGTTCTCTGGACCAAATCCTAGCCACTCCACTCAACTCACCTCTGTCACCCAAGTTCCCGTCCAGTGATTGACTGTACGACTGAGGTTCGCAAAGTATACACACGTACCTCTCTATTGACTTTTTTAGCAACAACTCTCTATTGACGGTACTACTGGTGGCACACTTGCGAAACATGGGCTCTGGGCAGACTGTACTGTTGGTGGAGGTCAAGCATGTGCCTGCACATACATACATACATACTCCCTCCGTTCGGAATTACTCGTCCAATAAATGAATGTATCTAAATGTATTTTAGTTGTAGATACATCTATTTTTGTGACAAGTAATTCAGAACGGATGGAGTACATACATACATACATGGATGAGTTGTATGATGATGGTGATGCACTCTCCCTTCCTTGTTTTCGCTGTCCAAATGTAAAAGATGTTGGTCAGTGAAATAAGCTGCCAAATGTCAGTGACAAAAGTAAGAAACGGGCCACCGGTCAAAAGTTCTCTAGTTACCAGGCTAGCTAGTCTAGGCTGCGCTGGATGAATGGACATGGGCGCTCCCCTGCCTACGCCCACGCATGCATAGCATAGAAAGCCGCTTTGCTTTGCTTGCTGATGATCACCTTCAAATATGGACCGGTTTCGGTATGTACCAAATTCACATTGTTATATACTAGTATACCATAGTAATCAAAGTTACCGTGAATTTGAAATGATATAAGCTATCTAACAAACTTATGACTCTAAACATATTCTTTTCTTTTATACAAACAGAACATAACTACTCCCCCGTTTTTAAATACAAGTCTTTTTAGAGATTTTAATATGGACTATGTACATAGAGTTATTTTAGAGGGTAAATTCATGTAGTTCATATTGAAATCTCTAAAAATATATATTCAGAAACAGAGGAAGTATATTTAAGTATATATATGCATGCATGGATTGATGCCTTTGATGATTGTTCGTGCATGCAAATGTGCAATCTTTACTTTGCTTTGTTTATGGACGTACTTAGCATATATTTTTTTGAGAAAAATGACCACGTAAAAAGAAAAATGAACATGCTTAGCAGGGAATCTGACTCCTGTACCAAAAAAAATAAAGTTACCGTATCTTTTGGGCCTCAGTATGATTGCTCGCATAAGAAATATAAATATATTTTACTTCGGCCTTTCGGTATATGCCAAAGAAAATCAAAACCGAAAGGAAACTTCATACCATACCAAAAAGCGGGAACCAGAAAACCCCTAAAATGTTTCGGTATGGTTTTTTTTTGGTCGGATTTTAAAATGCACAGAGTGAGCCTACACCCGGAACAACTATATAGACGACATTGGCCTGCCCGATTGCTGCACGATACATAATCAAATGATCCAGCTGCACCTTGGCCTTCTAATGGACGGTTTGATCAGTGTGTCTAGCATGAGTCGGCCACAAAATATTGTGTGTCTAGCAGCACTCGCCTACACCATGCATTCATGCACAACACGAAACACAAACAAAGTGGGAATCCATGCTCACATCATTAATTATTCTAGACTGCTAAACAAAGTGGGATTCCATTGATTCCTAAATACTCCCTCCGTTCCAAAATAGATGACTCAACTTTGTACTAAAGTTAGTACAAAGTTGAGTCATCTATTTTGGAACGGAGGGAGTATAAGACTAGCATACCCCGCGCGGCGTCACGCCGCGCTTGTCGATACAGCAAATCTGGGTGTGATGTTTATTTATGGTAAGTACTCTTAGGGTTGTGCTTATAGGATCACATAAAAAAATGAAATGGAAATAGATGTTGATACATGCATAAATATTCCAACATTGGATGATATGATGAAAGGAAGTTTATTTATTGCCATCACCTACGATACATGCTACTAAACAGGAGAACATAGGCTGATGCATATCCGATAAAATCTACTTATTGAAACTGCGCACGGTCCGGATTACAAAACGAATATTATGTGATGACACTACTACAGCGAGATAGAAGAAGCGCAAACGATTTCTTGCTAGATAAAATCATCCTAGTGTAGCCTCGGGCAGGATTAGGAAACATTTACAGGTATTACAGTTGAATCATGGGGGTTCCCTAACCAAATGTGTCTCCCATGAGTGAAATGCCTAACCTAGCCAACTTATGAGCCTCATAGTTCGAATGTCAAAGTTCCTGTACAAATGAACATGAACTAAATGATTCCTCCATCTGTTTGATCTCCTGTATAATGCACCCGTAAGAACAACTGCTTTCTTCATGAATAGGTTCGCAACCCCATTCAATCCGATGCGACGTGAAGATGTTGCATGCCAAGATCTGCTGCTAGTGATAGTGCCTCTCTACACGCAATTGACACGCATGTTTCGTCTCATGAATTTAAAGTTGGAATACAAACTCTACATGCATAAGTTTGTAATTACAAAAAAGGCAATCCATGCATAAATGCAAATTTGAGGGGACGAATTTATTGTTAGGATGAGTGCTACGTCTTACAAAGTAGGAAATACACCTCACCACTTTCTTAATAGGACAACTAAACACATTACATCCATTTGTAGTTTATATCAATCTAGTGTGGCCTCATGCGGGACTGGTTCCTCTGATGAGGTGGCATAGAGCTACTACAAACTGCTGCAAGTGATCTTGCGGTTGGTTAGCACTGATGTATGATATTATTGGATCTTCAGTTTGTGTATGTTGAAGATAGATATGTAATGGTGTGTGACGTCAGAAAAATTATTGCATATCTTTGGCGAGATCTTATTCTGTCTTGTGAACTCATTTTGATGGACGACTATCTGCTAATGGGCCATGTTGAATTGCCATTGATTGGTGTGTGCCTTCTCTTGTGGTGAAAAGGTTTCTCTTTGTGACTTCATGGTGCACGGCATGCATTATTGGTGTGTTTCATTGAGATTTGTGTGTCGTGGAGAAAGGCTTATGTGTTGATCCTTTTTGTTGTTTGATTACCTATTTCCTAACTTCATGAACCAGTGATGTATATTTTTTGTTGTTGCATGTGTCAACTCATGTGAAGTCATGTTTCTCTAATTGGAAATATGGATAGGCTACATGGATGATCTATGCCAATGATGGATGATGATGAAAATGAAGGTTGGCCAATTTTATCAAAGAAGTGAAATAGTAACTGATAAGACTATATCACATATTTAATTTAGTCAAAGTCCAATACTTCTTCAACACCATAAATTTGGTAAATTTTAGTAATTAAGCATGATGATGATGTATAATCCTGTCACTATAAAATTTTATGATGCACTGCCGCTAGACTTTTGAATATTTGAAAACGATTAACCCAAAAATATTTGGAGTACATGTTCAAGGCACAATGAAGTTGCTGGCACATAATCGATGATACGTAATATTAGAAAATAACTTCCTACAGTCAATATCTATCCAGGCTAATACCATCCATGTATAACTGGATTGAATTCGATGGGACTTATCTCCATGGAATATTGATTTGTATAATAAACATACATTACTTCATCATTGACAACTGATAAAAATGCCCCACTATGGTGTATCTATCCTTGATATGCATTTAGTTATACCTTCCACACTAAAAAAAGCTAGAGAAAAATCTCTCGAGCAACAGCCGACACGGCACACACATGAAAAAGGAAAAAAAGAACTGACTGCCATGCACGTAGTCACATACCACGGATATTCATGCACGCAATCACACATCCCGGAAATCCATGCCGCACCAGTGAATTCATGCAGCAGCAAGCAAATGCGGCCAACTATATCCAAGGGATATATATACACACAGGGAGGAGAACGGATTTTCAGCCAAGATACATACATAAATCCCTTCATGTTCGTCAGATATTTCAGTGGTGCAAGTGAAAGCACATTTTTTTTCTTTTGTTCTAGCGGTTAACCAATGTATTTAATCGCTATGGAAGGTCGAGGAAGAGAAGGCACATAAGCAGCTGAGCAGAAATAAAGCAAAAAAAATAATCACATCTTCTGTAAGGACAGATAGTACAAAATAGATCTTTACCTAGATATTTGTTTGGTCAGCTGGAGCGAAACAAAATATCACGCCAGTAGAACAAAGCACTAAAGCACCGAAGGGTCTGAGTTTTCTCCCCTTTTCTTTTGAAGTAATTTGTGAAATCCCTGCGGAATTGAGGTCATGCAATTGGTACATCTGGGATCTTACACAGGCTGGTACACTCCTTGTGTGCACATAGCGTTTTCTTTTTGATTTGTTGCTTGGTCAGCCCGCTGTGTCGGCCTGCCGCTGGTATCGGATTGGTTGCTCAAGTTTTGATCGCTTCAGGATGCATGCAGTGGTTGGCTACGTTTCCGGGAACGACTTGATAACGTCTATGAAGTATGCATGAGAATAGGAAGGTGATATGACTACGTGGATGAATCTGTTAAAAAATCATGATTAGTAGAGTATATTTACAGCCCCTGATTACGTACAAAATTTCAGTGTCTCTCGGTACCTCCTGATGTATGGATGCCCAACGGAGGAGGAGAAAACATCAGTTGTATTTTGCCCCTGTAGAGCACATCACGGACACCGAAACACATGCGACCACCCAGGGCACACACATCTAGCTAGCCCACGAACAACACATAACGCAGCCGAAGAACGCAAGCCGCGCGCGCGAGGCAGTGGAAGGGGCGTGCACGGCCAAGAGCGTGCTGGCGAACTGGTCGAGAATCGGCCGCGCCACCGCTGCTCCTGTGTCGATATCCGCCGCAGCCGCTTGCCGCCGTCGGAGAAGGCCATGACGGAGAGTCAGCGGGCCAGGCCGGGGACTGGTGGTGGTCAATGGCGAGGCACGGGCCGACAACATACCGGGTGTGAGCGCGGCAGAAATTTAGAATACTAATGGGTGTGAGGCTCGGAAGCTAGATGTGGATGCTCGTTAGGAAGAAAGCCATTCCTTTTATAGGCGCAATCTGTGATGGGTAGCAGGTTCAAGATAAGCAGAGGAAATCGTATGCGATTTGATGAGTTTTTTCCAGAGAAAGAGGACACTCGAAGAATCGAGATACCACCGATCAACTAAATGCGTATCAACACGTGGTCTATCAGGGCAACATGCAACAACCGACAATGAACTAGCCGCATATATGCATGTCACCACCGCATGCAAGCTGCCATGTAGAAAACAGACAAACCGTTCAATACTCACGTGGTCAACCATGCAAAAGAATATCTTATTCCATGCGAAATCGCTAGCCACACCCAAAGAACTGCACACGCCTGTGTCCCCCAATAATTGGCGTGGCATCCTCTCATTGGTCGGTTTTTTACTGATAGAAAAAAGTCAGAAAAACGATGTAAAGTAAACCTAGCTAGGTTTAGTATATGTATAATGTTAACGTCTTATATTTCGAAACGGAGGGATAGATAAGATGCAAAACAACATTACACTAGGCACTGATGATGAAGGTAGTAATCAGGATAGATATCCCCGGCCATACGTCCAGGAACAGAACAAAAACCATAAGTGTGCACAATGAACTAGCTAGAGATGATATATATAATTAACATGAGGCAGAAGCATGAACCAAGCATGCTGGGTGGAAATAGAAAAGAACAGCACACTTTCCCTCCCTCGTCTTATTTTAAGGCATGCTGGATGGAAAAGGACAAACATGTTGTGCCTGCCCGATGCTCCCATGCATGCATGCACAACACAATACACAAACAAAGTGGGGATCCAGCATCCAGGCACACATTGCCCAAGAATTGAACCCAGCTTTGACATGCGCTGCATGCATGTATGCATGCTGCAATTCGACTCCATTGGTTGTCAGAGAGATAAGATGCAAATCAACATTGTTTGCCACTGATTGATGAAGCTACTAATCAGGATTAAATGCAGACAGTAGTAGTAGTAGCATAGCAGTATATATATACTAGTGGTATTAATCTGACTAAACTGAACCAACACCACAAGTCTGCATATAATGAAGTTACTAGGTAGGGATCATATAACATGAGGCAGATGGATATTTAGCAAACATATAAAATACCACTGTACTACAGTAGTTAAGATGATGACTTGATGAGACAAAGGGCAGCAGTATGCAGATGTCCTGATGCACTCTCACATATAGGAGTATTAACCAACCAGCATGTCCATCATGCATTCTCCCATAGCCATAATTGAAACCAGCAGCATGTTTTCACAGAGATAAGATAAATGCCCCTGATTGATGAAGCTACAGTACTCAAGATAACATCAGTATTTTAGTCTGACCAGTCCAAACTTGACCAAAATCAGTGCATAATTAATGAAGTAGTAGCCTAGTAGATAACCGGAAACTGAACCAACCATCCTCTTTGATGAACTTGGAAGATCCCTTCTCACCACTGGACTGCTTGTCATGGATCCATCACCCTGCAGTGAAATGAAATCAGATGTGAGTCTTGCATGATGAGGCACATAAATGCAAGAACCAATGCAACATAGTATGCTGCTAGTACTATATGGATGTATGTGCAGAACAGAACCCAGGAATATATATGGATGGATCGATGGAAAAAGAGGGGCAGTTGGTCGACCTAGCGAGCTAGGTCATGTCGGCATACACGGCGTCGAATGTGTGGCCCCAGGCGGCGGTCACGAGCGCGTAAGCCCAGGCCAGGTAGGCGCGCGCTTGGTGGATGGGCGGCTGCAGTGGATGGGGGTCCAGGCCGCAGCGGCGGAGGAAGGAGGCGCAGACGCGGATGTGGTGGTCGATGGCGAGCCGGGCGCAGGAGTATGCGATGTGGACCGAGACCGGCACGAGGTGGAGGTCGGAGGCGTGGGGGAGGGCGAGCAGCGCGCCGGCGATCTGACGCGGCGACTGGCCATGGGGGAGGACCGGGAGGGCGTCCCGGGCGGCGCCGCTGTCGAGCGCGTGCTTGAGCGCCGACGCGAGGAGCTCCGCCGTGAACTCCAGCTGCGCGGCCGAGTTGTCGAGATGCGCGAGGGCGAGGCGCACGAGGCGGGCGTCGCCCTGCTCGTGCGCCCGGTGGCTCGCCATCTGGTCCCCGGACGTCTCCTCGCAGTCGGCGAGAAAGACCCGGGCCTGCTTGAGGGCCTCGACTGGCTGCGAGAGGTGCACCATCGCCTCGTTCAGCCGGCCGAAGAGGCGGCGGTGGAGTTGCGCGGCCGCCGCGGCGTCCGCCATCGCTCTCTCCCTCTGCCTCCCTGGCTGGATCTCTCCCCTCCCCGACCCGATGGATCCAACTCTCGGCCGCAACTAGGAAATTGAATGAAAGAAAGAGAAGTGAAGGAGGAGAGGAAGGCCCGGCCCTACCTAAAAAGGAAACGGAGCGAGGCCCTGCAGCGCGTACTCGAGAGACATGGGCATCTGGTCCCACGCCTGGACGGCGCCGACGAGGTGCTCGCGCGCGACGGCGATGTCGCCGGCGAGGAGGGCGGGCCGCGTGGCGTCGCCGGCGAACAGGAAGGCCATGGCGCGCAGCCGGGCGTCAGCCCTCTTGAGCCGGCCCTGGACCGCCCGCCCGCGGTCGATGGCGTCCACCAGGTGGTCCCGCGCCTCGTTGCCGACGACCCAGATGACGAGCCGGCGGTCGGGAGAGCCGGCCAGCGCGAGGGCCGCCCGCAGGCTCCCCATGGAGTCCCTGACGGCGACCCACGCCTCGTCGATGGTGACCCGCGCCCCCACCAGCACCCGCAGGTCCACCTGGCGCGGCGCCCACACCCCAATCCCCATCCCGACGGCCAGACGCAGCATGTTGAGGCGGTCCCGGTGCTCCACCATGGAGTCGAGCACGCCGGTGACCCGCTGCTCGAGCCACAGCCGCAACTCTTTCCGCATCGCCGCCGATTCCGAGCTCATGTGGGTGGGGTGGGGTGGGGACTGGGGGACTGGGGAGGCGTGGTGGTTGCTTCTGGACTAGGAGTAGTGTATGATCACAAAGAGAGCAAAGCAATGGAGAGGCCCCAATCGCTCTGCACTGCCTGCAGCAACAGCGGCAGCAGGAGCAGGACTTTGCTGACGCCCCATGGTCAAACGGCACCTTCTTCGGCCCCAAGTAAATAAACCATCGTTAGCTTCACACTGTTGTTGAGAGCTGAGTTGAGATGAACTTGAGGCCAAATTCACTGTTTTGACCGTTTTCCCGAACTTGAGCAATATATGACACCGGTTTGATAAAGTTTTGGAATCTGACCATTTCCCTACCGTCGGGGTCGATGACGGCAGGGTATAACTGCATACACCGAGGCCCCTGACGGTAGGGCTAACGGCAGCCGACAACGGCTGTTGGGTGGGGGCTGATGTGGACTAACGGCCTACCGCCAGGGTAGGTAGGTAAACCCTACCGCTGACGTGGCTGCCGGTAGGAATTAAACCTCCTTCCCCCTCCCAAAAAAACCCTGAAAACCATGTTAGAGCATCTACAGTCGGGCCCCTCAAACCGTCGGGTGCAGGGGTTTAAACCTCCCCCCTCCCAAGCCATGTTAGATAATCTACAGTCGGACGCCTCAAATCGGCCTCAAACGCCCGGACGGTCCGCCTGGTCACTGTCCGGTCACAAAAATGTGACCCAGACGAACGTCTCAAACGGGTCTCAAACGCCCAGGCTGACCGACATCCCTCATATCGAACCCAAGAATGGGGCGGATATGGGGGCGCCCAGGCGCGTCCTCCACGTAGGACTGACAATGGAGTCCCACGTGGAACCACCCGAAAACCCGACGGACGCCTCCTTCGACGGCGCGTGGTACCGCTCCGGCTCGCCGTCCGAGGCCAAATCTGGCTATTTAAATCTACCGGCGTCCCCGAACCCTAGCCCATCCACCTCCTCCCTCTCTGCGCCGCCCTGCCACCCGAGCCCGTCCGCCTCCTCTCGCCCGGTCTCCCACGCTCTCCAGCATCGCCATGGTCCGGCGGAAGATCACCACGTATGATATGCTCATGCCGGAGCGCCGGAGGCAGATCGTGGAGGACATCCAGGCTAGAGTACCTGGTCACTGCCGGCGAACGCGTCCGGGCGCGTCTGCGGGCGTTTGAGGGGTCATATTTGTCATATAGATGCTCCTATGTTGCTAGATAGGGAAAAAATGTGCTAGGAAGTGCAACCCTACCGCCCATAAGCCTGGCGATAGGTGGTAGCCCCTGGCTGTAGTAAGGGAATCGGTACTGTATATAAAAATTGCATTATTTTTAAATAGGATGTGTAACTCTACCGCCAGGGCTTTTGGCAGTAGCGCCCTGTCCCATTTAAACTTTGATTTCTTTTCTAAAAAACTTGATTACTCAATTAAAAAATTTCATCACAATATGCATTCAATTCAAAACATAGTATAATATAGTTTGCAAATCAAAATTAGGATCTCACACATCATAAAATGCATCGCACATCGAAATAGAGGATATTTGAACATATCAGACATAGCAAATAAGTTTACATGTCCAACATAGCAAACAAGTTCAACATAGCTGAAAGTGCTAGTTATCGACTAGAGGGGGGGGGGGGTGAATAGGCGATTTTTATGAAAGTCTTCAAAACGTGGAAGTTTCAAAGACAAACAATAGAAATGACCTAATTGATATGCAGCGGAAGATAAACTACAACAAGCAAACCATAGTCAAGTATGCAATAATGTGAAAGTACAAAGACTAATAGCAGCTTGGTAGTAAGGATCAGGATGGAAGATAGTATGAAGCCAACAAACGATAGTAGTCAAGCAATAAAGTCAAACATGTACGACAAATAGGCAATGACTTCACGAAGACAAACACTAAGTAAAGGGAGGGAGAGGATAGAACCAGTCACTTGTTAAAGACACATGATTTGTTGGACCAGTTTCAGTTGCTGTGACAACTGTACGTCTGGTTAGGGCGGCTGAGATCAACTCAGAAGACCGCGTCTTCACCTTATTCCCCTTGAGCTAAGGACACACAGTCCTCGCCCAATCACTCTGGTAAGTCTTCAAGGTAGACTTCCGAACCTTCACAGACTTCATTCACCGGCGATCCACATTGACTCTTGGATGCTCAGAACGGGACGCCTAACCGGCTGGAGGATTCACAGTCCTCAAGTGTAATAAGTCTTCAGGTCACGCAGATAGAAAGACTTCAGTGATGCCTAACACTCTTTGGCTCTGGGTGTTTGGGCTTTGTCCTCGCAAGGATTTCTCTCTCTCAAAGGCTTCGAGGTGGGTTGCTCTCAAACGACAAAAGCCGTGTACTAACTCTGAGCAGCCACCAATTTATGGTGTAGGGGGTGGGCTATTTATAGCCACTAGGCAACCCGACCTGATATGTCCAAAATGACCCTGGGTCACTAAGGAACTGACACGTGTTCCAACAGTCAGATTTCAAACACACACGGCAACTTTACTTGGGCTACAAGCAAAGCTGACTCATCCAGCTCTGGATAAGATTCGCTCTCATTGTCTTCGCTCGAAGACATAGGATTTGGGTTGAGCACCACTTCAGTCATTCTGACTTTGTTCACTTGGACCCCACTTAACAGTACAGTGGTTCCTATGACTCAACAAAGAAGAAAAGGAAACAACGAAACGACACAGTCTTCGTGCTCCATAGTCTTCACTCAATGTCTTGTCATGTCATAGTCTTCAATATGAATATCTTCACATACCACCATTGTCGTCAATGTCTTCATACATTTTTAGGGATCATCTCCGATAGGTAAACCGAATCAATGAGGGACACTACCTGCGTTATCCTGCAATTCTCACAAACGCATTAGTCCCTCAACCAAATTTGTCGTCAGTACTCCAAAACCAACTAGGGGTTGTAACACCCCGGATACAACTTTCCATGTTCGAAACTCCGACTCTTGCCATTTCCGGCTATGTGATTTATTATTTCCCCCGTGGTTGGGTTTTTGTCTGTTGTTTTGCATTTTGTTCTTGTTATGCATCTCGTCTCATGTCATCATCTGCACTTCATCTGCATTTCATCTGCATGTTTTTCAAAACTTGCATCCGTTCTGGTTCCGCCGGTTCTCTCTGTTGTCCGTTCTGAGCCCGCCCACACTCGCACGCGCCCGTGGCACCTCCGAAATATTATTTTATAAGTGGCATAAAAGTGTTCTCCGAATGGGATGCAACTTGTCGTGCGGTCTTATTATAGTGTAGACAGACCGCCTGCCAAGTTTCATCGCATTCGGAGTTCGTTTGACTGCCCAACTGTTAAATAAATAACCGCGATATAGTCGGTATATTCGTTGGACGTTTCGGTCTCCGAAACAGTCGCCGGGCCGCACTTCTCTTCTCTCCCCTCAGCCCAAGCACTCTCTTCACAGCCCACTAACCCCTCCTAGCTTCCCCTCTGTCCGGAGGCCGCACGATCGCGATCCGAGGGTCCAAAACCCCAACCCTAACCCCCTCCTTCTATAAATAGCAGCCCCCCTTCCAAATTTGGCACCCCTAACCCCTCTCCTCGTTTTCGCAGTCTCCTCCCACCTCGGGGGCCGCGCCGCCGCCTTCTCCCTCCAAACCCGGCGCCAACCACCTCACCCCCGCCACTTGGCGCGCCTGGATTTGCCGCGCCGTCACCCGCGCCGCGCTCTCCTCCACTCCCGCGTCGCCACGCATCCCTGGCCTCTCCCTCCGCCGTGGACCCGCTCCAGCCCATCCGCGGCCCGCCCCGGGCCGATCTGGGCCCGAGGCGCCCGCGCCGCGCCGCCGCCCGCCCTGATGCTCGCCTCCTCCCCGACCTCTAGCGCTCCGCCAACCGGGCTCCCCGTGAGCTCCTCCGCCTCCCGAGCGCCTCGCGCGCTGCTGGCCTCCTCCAGCCGTCGCCGGAGCCGCCCTCTCCGCCGTCGACCCCAGGTGTCGCCACCCCCCTGCTCGCGACCCCGCCTCCTTCCTCTTCTTCTCTCTCTCAGATCCCTCTCTCCCTCCCGCAGGTAGCTGCCACCGCCATGGAGATCGTCCTGCCGCCGCCGTCCCCCGAACCCGGCCGGCATCCACCGGATCCGCCCCGCGCCGCCCCGATCCCGACCTCCTCCGTCGCCGGCGCGCCACCCTCGCCGGATTTTCTTCGCGCCGTCGACCTTCCCTGCCTCCGCGCGTGAGCGCAAGGACGAACGCCCCGCCCGTCGCCCACGTGGGACTCCCCAGCGCCCGGCCCAGCCAGCGCCAGGAAGGCCCAGCCTCCTCCGCGGCCTGCCCGCACCCCCCTCTCCGCAGTTCGGGGCTGAGGCCCATGGTGAGCAGCACCCCCAGCCCCTTCTCTGTGTTCAGCCCAGCAGTGCTCCAGATTCAGCCCGTGACTTGTTTTTTTTCTGTGCTGCGAATTTGCTAATTATCCAGGGAATTACAGATTTACAGAAAAGTCCTTGCACTTCATGCATTTAATATCTCTCAAACTGTGCATCGGATTAAAATAATTTATACATGTAAAAGCTCAGAAAATTGTGTAGATTAATAATATGCCACTTTCATCTATGTTAAAAATGTTTAACATGCTGTTTGTGTTTATTTTGCATAATGCCATGTTAAATTGCTTTATTTCATAACTAAATAACCGTAGCTCCGAATTTAATAAACTTTATATGTAAATGGGGTGGAGAAATGCCTAGTTTAACATGGTGCACTTTATTTTCCTGTTTAAGGACATTAAAACTGTGTTTAGGGCAGAACAGTATCAAATCCATAATTTGCATATGGGGATTTTCGGAATTGTTGTTTTGTTGTTTCCGGCCTCATTTAAATTGCCTAGCTAGGTAGGTTTTTATTATGTTTCACCTCTTGCCATGTTCAACAACATTTAATATTGTTGTGTACCTAAACGAGAGAGAACTAAATAATTGATGTGGTGTTTCGTTAATATGCAACTCGTTGCATATTGAGCTCCACTTAATTTGTAGTATTGTTTGTTGCACTTTGCCATGACATGCCTCATTAAACCGGACATGCATCATACTTGGTTGTGCATCGTGCCATGTTTATGCTTGTGCATTTACCATGTTGTTTGTTTCTTTCCAGTGTTGCTTCTTAGTTCCGGTAATGTTGCGATTGTGAGGATTCGTTCGACTACGTCCGTTCCTCTTCTTCATGGACTCGTTCTTCTACCTAGCGGGATTTCAGGCAAGATGACCGCTACCCTGGATCTCACTACTATCATTGCTATGCTAGTTGCTTCGTTCTATCGCTTTGCTGCGCTACCTATCATCTGTTTATCGAGCCATCCCTTGTTGCCATGAACCTCTAACCTTTGACACCTTACCTATGCAAACCATTGATTGGCTATGTTACCGCTTTGCTCAACCCTCTTATAGCTTTCTAGTTGCAGGTGAAGTTGAAGATTTCTCCATGGTGGACAAGATTTTGGTTGGGATATCACAATATCTCTTATATTATTAATGCATCTATATACTTGGTAAAGGGTGGAAGACTTGGCCTTTTGCCTGGTGTTTTGTTCCACTCTTGCCGCCCTAGTTTCCATCATACCGGTGTTATGTTCCTGGATTTTGCGTTCCTTACGCGGTCGGGTGATTTATGGGACCCCCTTGATAGTTTGCTTTGAATAAAACTCCTCCAGCAAGGCCCAACATTGGTTTTACCATTTGCCTCACCTAGCCCTTTTTTTCCCTTGGGTTTCCGGAGCCCGAGGGTCATCTTTATTTTAGCCCCCCCGGGCCAGTGCTTGTCTAAGTGTTGGTCCAAACCGAGCGATGTCCGACGCCTCCTGGGCAACCAGGGTCTATGCCAACCCGTCGTCTTGCTCATCCGGTGTGCCCTGAGAACGAGATATGTGCAGCTCCTATCGGGATTTGTCGGCACAGCGAGCGGTCTTGCTGGTCTTTTTTTACCATTGTCGAAATGTCTTGTAAACCGGGATTCCGAGTCTGATCGGGTCTTCCTGGGAGAAGGTCTATTCCTTCGTTGATCGCGAGAGCTTGTCATGGGCTAAGTTGGGACACCCCTGCAGGGTATAATCTTTCGAAAGCCGTGCCTGCGGTTATATGCAGATGGGAATTTGTTAATGTCCAGTTGTAGATAACTTGACACCAGATCCGAATTAAAACGCATCAACCACGTGTGTAGCCGTGATGGTCTCTTTTTGGTGGAGTCCGGGAAGTGAACACGGTTTCTGGGTTATGTTTGACGTAAGTAGGAGTTCAGGATCACTTCTTGATCATTGCTAGTTTCACGACCGTTCTGCTTGCTCTCTTCTCGCTCTTATTTGCGTTTGTTAGCCACCATATATGCTTAGTCGCTGCTGCAGCCTCACCACTTTACCCCCCTTCCTTCCCTTTAAGCTTTGCTAGTCTTGATACCCATGGTAATGGGATTGCTGAGTCCTCGTGGCTCACAGATTACTACAACAATAGTTGCAGGTACAGGTTTATGCGATGATCATGACGCGAGAGCGATGCTTGCTTGCGTTGAGTTCTTCTTCTGCGTCTTCTTCGATCAGGGGATAGGTTCCAGGTCGGCAGCCTGGGCTAGCAGGGTGGATGTCATTTGAGTTACTGTTTGTGTTTTATCCGTAGTTCGGTTGTTGATCTTATGTATAATGTATTGTGATGTTGTATTCGTGTGACATTGTATGCCTTATGTATGTATCCCATCTATTATGTAATGTTGATGTAATGATATCCACCTTGCAAAAGTGTTTCAATATGTGGTTCTATCCTTAGTGGGACCTTCGAGTCTCTTTAGGATAGTATCACATATTGGGCGTGACAAGTTGGTAATCAGAGCCTCGACCGACCATAGGAGCCCCCTTGATTGTTGGCCGTTGTTGAGTCTAGAAAAAAAACTATTTTGAGTCTTAGGATTATATATATATCGGAGAGTAGGATTCTTTTTACTCCTCAGTCCCTTCGTCGCTCTGGTGAGGTCTCCTGACGTAGATGTTTTGACTTTCCTCTCCTCAAATTTCACTAAATTCTTTTTAGGATCACGCGGGTATCTTGGAATCGTTCCGATGGTTTTGTGATGAGAACATTGTTCTTGGTGCCTCCTGTCTATTATGTGGCATTGACCCGGGGAGTTGAGCTCCGAGGTGTTGTCGTCACAATTTTATCGTTGCAGTTCTGGAATACCTGAGTTTTGCCGACATCGAAAATCTCTTTTATGCAGTTGTTGGTGAGATAACCTCGACGCCACCCAGTACTGAGGAGTTCGGGAGTATTGCCATAACTTGTATAATGGATGCTTTTCGAAGGTTGAGGTACACGATTTCTGGAGTTTTCTTGGTTATGTGTTGACGGATGGATACAACTGGATGTAGGGATTGTTAGTTTGGGTGAGATATATTGCTTCCCCTGTATCCCCAACACCAGATTGCATAACCAGAAAGTTTCGGGAGTTTATAGGTGGGAATTCAAGTAGCTCTAGTTTTATCTTTCCAACAGACACATGATACGATATGGGATCTATCATATGTTCGTTTCCGGCTTATTCTGCAAGCCAAATCCTTTGTTTTGTTTTATTTGTGGTATTCGAGTTGCTTCGAAGTCAAATGTGGAATCCATACCTTTCCTAAACGGTGTTCTCATATTTCTATGGGAGTGTTAATCCTTCTTGATCATTGAGGTTGTCATGTTAATTCTTTTCCAACCGGTGCGCTTCTCTTCGAGATGATCCCATCATTCTCCCCATCCACAAGATCAATTCTAAGATTTCTCAACGGTGTTTGTTTCGTTCATCCCAAGTTGTCTTTGTTTTTCCCCACCCTCGCACCCTTTTCTTCAAGGACTCATTTATTTTAATCCAGTATCCATTTATTCATGTGAAGTCTCTTCACTCTTTTCAATCAATGTTCTGATCTGGTGATCCCTCGTGAAGATGCTCACGAGCTTCAAGTTCATCATCCTTCATTGTTGTTTCTTCTCCGGTGGTTCCAATTCAAGCTTTCGATATTCATCATATTCCTTTCCTCGTTTCTAATGCTTTCTCATGCCGATGCACCTCTTAATCATTCACCTCTTCCTATTCATTTGTTCTGGAGTGCTGAAGATATCTCAGAAGATCCGTGTTTCCATTCTCAATCCGTTCAAGATATTTCAAGGTTGTTACCTCATTCAAGCCATTTAATTCAACTGGTGCAATCTCTCTTTTCAAGCAATCTTTTCAACGATGTTTTCTTTTGAGTGGGCCCTAACCCACAAGTCTTTTCCCAGGATCTTACCTGACTCTTCTAATTATTCCGGAGCCATTCCAAATTCTTTTCAGAGTTTGACGTAAGAATGAATTTCATCAGCCAGATGCCATCTCCAAGATCGCTTTCAAATTCTTTTCATCTTTGGTTCAACCCTTCCTCTTTTTCATCCTCCCGGAGTATCTCAATAATTTTGGTGGTGTTTCCCGTTGTCAGTTCAAGATTGAAGAAGAATTTTCCTCTAAATCTTATCCGTTCTCTCAAGATTCGTGATTCTAGCTTGATGCCATCCTCTCATAATTGTTTTCGATTGTGAGAATTCTTTTCACCCATCCGGAGCATTTCATGAGTTGTTTCCATTTCTTCCTCCGAGGGCCATCATGTCATAATTCTTCACTCTCAGTGTGTAGCTATCATTCTCCAAATCTTACCGGTGAATCGTTCAAATACCCTCTAATCAGTTCATGATCTCTTCGTTCTCACGTATCTAAATCCCTTCAAGTATCTTCATTCGTTTTCAAATTCTTTCCGGTGATTTGTGCCTTTGTTACTTTCATTTTCAATTCTTATGGTGGTTCGTTCAAGATCTCACTTCCTTCGTTATCTTTCAATTCATTCGTTCTTTTCAAACCTACTGGTGGTTCATGAAGATTTTCTCAAGTTTGCGTCATATCTATCTTGATCCTTTTTACGAGAATAAGTAGTATGCCAAATCCATTGCTTGTCATCAATTTAATTTGATGAAGGATAAGCATACAATAAATCTTATTCTTATTTCCTCGAGGTGATTCAATTCTTTTCTTCCGAAGATTGTTCATGATGAAGTAATTCTCGGTTCTAGTGTTTCACCTTTTCTTTTTCCGGAGTTCCAAGTTTTTCTCGGTTATATAGTCGCAATGCTCCATCAAAATCATTGCAAGGGTTCACCTTGTGTTTCCAACTTCTCTTTCTTTCTATCATCCTTTTATTACCGGAGTTCTTCTTTGAGGCTCTACATGGTGGTTCGTCAAGGATTCTTTTCATTCTTCAATTGTTCTTCAAGTTTTCTCTCGAAGTTATGATCTGCCAAGCTATACTAAAAAATAAACATGGTGCTCAACACATGTTTTGTTTTGAGGCGTTCAAGCATTCTTCATCTTGCATTCCGAAGTGCAATTCTCTCTATTTTATCTTCTGAGGTGGTGTTATGTCACTCTTGACAATTTCATTCATGTTTCATGATTCATATGTTGTCAAGAATGAGGTATTTTAAATCCATCATTTTTCTCTTCGTTCAAGAGATCTTTTCGACCCAGCAATCTCTTCGTTGGAGCATCTTGGGTTATATTTCACCTAAAGCCTTCCATTGGGGATGTTGCTATTTGTGGTGCTTATCAATGATCCAAGCTTTCTCCATATCCTTCTCGGTGAAAGAGGTTTTTTCATCTCTTCGGTGATCTCAAGCAATCAATTGTTTTTCGTCAGTGGCCGGTTGTCACCTCATCATTTTGAGATGTTTGCCATAAGCCCACAACAAGCTTGTGCCTTTCGTTGTTGATTTTTCAACAACTCCGTTCAATCCTTCTTTGCAAGGATGCTTTCCAAGTTCATTTGTGGCAGAAATTGTCATTTTCTTCTCCGCCCCTTTATCCCAACAATCTAGCTTCTATTCTTTCGTTCCGGAGGCATTGTGATGTTGCTCTTTTCACTCATCATCTTGCTTTGGCAAGATCATGTTCTTCTCCTTGCTTCTCCATTTAACCGGACTGTTATGTCATCTCTTCAAGGCCTTCATCTTATCAAGCTTTGCCTCTCTTTTCAACCTGAGTGCTGTCTAAAATCCTTCTTACCCATTATGCCATTCTTTCAATAGTTCCGGAGGCAGTGTGCTGTTGATTTCATCAAGTATCTTCCCATCTTCTCAAGTTCATGTTCTATTTCCTTCCATGTTCAACCGGAGTGCTGCCCGAATTCTTCCTCTATCATCTTGTTGTAACCGGAGTGGTTTTGAACCCTATCTTGTCAATTAAACTCCTGATTTGTGTCTTTACAACCTCCAAGGTTCACATGGTGCCCCTTGTTTCTAGTTTCTACCGCAGTGCTCTCAATTGTGTTCAACTCCGTTGTGTTCCTTCTTTCAACTTTTCAACCTCTCAAGGTTCTTTGGTTTCACTCTTTTGTCGAAGAAGCAACTTAGTTTTACCGCTTATCTTCCTCTTCCTTTTCCCTCCGGTGCCATCCTAGATCTCGGGACGAGATCCTCTCGTAGTGGTGGAGTGTTGTAACGCCCCGGATACAACTTTCCATATTCGAAACTCCGACTCTTGCCATTTCCGGCTATGTGATTTATTATTTCCTCCATGGTTGGGTTTTTGTCTGTTGTTTTGCATTTTGTTCTTGTTATGCATCTCGTCTCATGTCATCATCTGCACTTCATCAGCATTTCATCTGCATGTTTTTCAAAACTTGCATCCGTTCTGGTTCCGCCGGTTCTCTCCGTTGTCCGTTCTGAGCCCGACCACACTCGCACGCTCCCGCGGCACCTCCGAAATATTATTTTATAAGTGGCATAAAAGTGTTCTCGGAATGGGATGCAACTTGTCGTGCGGTCTTATTATAGTGTAGACAGACCGCCTGCCAAGTTTCATCGCATTCGGAGCTCGTTTCACTGCCCAACCGTTAAATAAATAACCGCGATATAGTCGGTACATTCGTCGTATGTTTCGGTCTCTGAAACAGTCGCCGGGCCGCACTTCTCTTCTCTCCCCTCAGCCCAAGCACTCTCTTCACAGCTCACTAACCCCTCCTAGCTTCCCCTCTGTCCGGAGGCCGCACGATCGCGATCCGAGGGTCCAAAACCCCAACCCTAACCCCCTCCTTCTATAAATAGCAGCCCCCCTTCCAAATTTGGCACCCCTAACCCCTCTCCTCATTTTCGCAGCCTCCTCCCACCTCGGGGGCCGCGCCGCCGCCTTCCCCCTCCAAACCCGGCGCCAGCCACCTCACCCCCGCCACTTGGCGCGCCTGGATTCGCCGCGCCGTCACCCGCGCCGCGCTCTCCTCCGCTCC
>NC_057798.1:86477828-86556455 GCF_018294505.1 Triticum aestivum
AGCCGTCGCCGGAGCCGCCCTCTCCGTCGTCGACCCCAGGTGTCGCCACCCCCCTGCTCGCGACCCCGCCTCCTTCCTCTTCTTCTCTCTCTCTCTCAGATCCCTCTCTCCCTCCCGCAGGTAGCCGCTGCCACCATGGAGATCGTCCTGCTGCCGCCGTCCCCCGAACCCGGCCGGCATCCGCCGGATCCGCCCCGCGCCGCCCCGATCCCGACCTCCTCCGTCGCCGGCGCGCCACCCTCGCCGGATTTTCTTCGCGCCGTCGACCTCCCCTGCCTCCGCGCGTGAGCACAAGGACAAACGCCCCGCCCGTCGCCCGCGTGGGCCTCCCCAGCGCCCGGCCCAGCCAGCGCCAGGAAGGCCCAGCCTCCTCCGCGGCCTGCCCGCACCCCCCTCTCCGCAGTTCGGGGCTGAGGCCCATAGTGAGCAGCACCCCCGGCCCCTTCTCTGTGTTCAGCCCAGCAGTGCTCCAGATTCAGCCCGTGACTTGTTTTTTTTTCTGTGCTGCGAATTTGCTAATTATCCAGGGAATTACAGATTTACAGAAAAGTCCTTGCACTTCATGCATTTAATATCTCTCAAACTGTGCATCGGATTAAAATAATTTATATATGTAAAATGCTCAGAAAATTGTGTAGATTAATAATATGCCACTTTCATCTATGTTAAAAATGTTTAACATGCTGTTTGTGTTTATTTTGCATAATGCCATGTTAAAATGCTTTATTTCATAACTAAATAACCGTAGCTCCAAATTTAATAAACTTTATATGTAAATGGGGTGGAAAAATGCCTAGTTTAACATGGTGCACTTTATTTTCCTGTTTAACAACATTAAAATTGTGTTTATGGCAGAACAGTACCAAATCCATAATTTGCATATGGGGATTTTCAGAATTGTTGTTTTGTTGTTTCCGGCCTCATTTAAATTGCCTAGCTAGGTAGGTTTTTATTATGTTTCACCTCTTGCCATGTTTAACAACATTTAATATTGTTGTGTACCTAAACGAGAGAGAACTAAATAATTGATGTGATGTTTCGTCAATATGCAACTCGTTGCATATTGAGCTCCACTTAATTTGTAGTATTGTTTGTTGCACTTTGCCATGACATGCCTCATTAAACCGGACATGCATCATACTTGGTTGTGCATCGTGCCATGTTTATGCTTGTGCATTTACCATGTTGTTTGTTTCTTTCCGGTGTTGCTTCTTAGTTCCGGTAATGTTGCGATTGTGAGGATTCGTTCGACTACGTCCGTTCGTCTTCTTCATGGACTCGTTCTTCTTCCTAGCGGGATTTCAGGCAAGATGACCGCTACCCTGGATCTCACTACTATCATTGCTATGCTAGTTGCTTCGTTCTATCGCTTTGCTGCGCTACCTATCATCTGTTTATCGAGCCATCCCTTGTTGCCATGAACCTCTAACCTTTGACACCTTACCTATGCAAACCATTGATTGGCTATGTTACCGCTTTGCTCAGCCCTCTTATAGCGTTGCTAGTTGCAGGTGAAGTTGAAGATTTCTCCATGGTGGACAGGATTTTGGTTGGGATATCACAATATCTCTTATATTATTAATGCATCTATATACTTGGTAAAGGGTGGAAGACTTGGCCTTTTGCCTGGTATTTTGTTCCACTCTTGCCGCCCTAGTTTCCGTCATACCGGTGTTATGTTCCCGGATTTTGCGTTCCTTACGCGGTCGGGTGATTTATGGGACCCCCTTGACAGTTCGCTTTGAATAAAACTCCTCCAGCAAAGCCCAACATTGGTTTTACCATTTGCCTCACCTAGCCCTTTTTCCCTTGGGTTACCGGAGCCCGAGGGTCATCTTTATTTTAGCCCCCCCCGGGCCAGTGCTTGTCTAAGTGTTGGTCCAAACCGAGCGATGTCCGGCGCCCCCTGGGCAACCAGGGTCTATGCCAACCCGTTGTCTTGCTCATCCGGTGTGCCCTGAGAACGAGATATGTGCAGCTCGTATCGGGATTTGTCAGCACAGCGGGTGGTCTTGCTGGTCTTGTTTTACCATTGTCGAAATGTCTTGTAAACCGGGATTCCGAGTCTGATCGGGTCTTCCTGGGAGAAGGTCTATTCCTTCATTGATCACGAGAGCTTGTCATGGGCCAAGTTGGGACACCCCTGCAGGGTATAATCTTTTGAAAGCCATGCCTGCGGTTATAGGCAGATGGGAATTTGTTAATGTCCGGTTGTAGATAACTTGACACCAGATCCGAATTAAAACGCATCAACCGCGTGTGTAGCCGTGATGGTCTCTTTTCGGCGGAGTCCGGGAAGTGAACATGATTTCTGGGTTATGTTTGACGTAAGTAGGAGTTCAGGATCACTTCTTGATCATTGCTAGTTTCACGACCGTTCTGCTTGCTCTCTTCTCGCTCTTATTTGCGTTTGTTAGCCACCATATATGCTTAGTCGCTGCTGCAGCCTCACCACTTTACCCCCCTTCCTTCCCTTTAAGCTTTGCTAGTCTTGATACCCATGGTAATGGGATTGCTGAGTCCTCGTGGCTCACAGATTACTACAACAACAGTTGCAGGTACAGGTTTATGCGATGATCATGACGCGAGAGCGATGCTTGCTTGCGTTGAGTTCTTCTTCTTCTTCTTCTTCGATTAGGGGATAGGTTCCAGGTCGGCAGCCTGGGCTAGCAGGGTGGATGTCATTTGAGTTACTGTTTGTGTTTCATCCGTAGTTCGGTTGTTGATCTTATGTATAATGTATTGTGATGTTGTATTCGTGTGACATTGTATGCCTTATGTATGTATCCCCATCTATTATGTAATGTTGATGTAATGATATCCACCTTGCAAAAGCGTTTCAATATGCGGTTCTATCCTTAGTGGGACCTTTGAGTCTCTTTAGGATAGTATCACATATTGGGCGTGACAGGGGTGGCACTAGATGCACTTACAATCTCCCCCTTTTTGGTGATTGATGACAAACTGGTTGAAGTTTTCAACGGCGATAAAGTATGTGAAATTGTAAAGGATAGGGTATTGTCTTCATAAGTGGCAAAGGCTCCCCCTGAAGACGTGCATATAAGTAATTTGCTTTTGGAATGCAAATGCACATGACAAGTTGTACTTGTGGAGATCCTCTTCAACTTATGAAGATAATTCATCATGCATGAAATGATATAACTAAGAGAATGACATGCATAATGAAAAATGGAGGTCTGCAGAATGATCTAAGTGCGGAAGTTATCATCGCACATGGAAACGCAAATAAGTAGCAGACGACCATCGAGTTTAAGTGTTACAACTCAAAGAACCAAATGTATCAAAAGCAAGAGTTGTAAACACTAGGAAAAATATAAAGCAACCGCCCATATGAACCCGCTTGAAGACTATCAAACTCATATGCTTCTCCCCCTTTTGTCAGTAATGACCAAAAAGGTTTGAAGACATAGAGCATCTACTCGTTCCCATGAGGAGTAGGTGAAGCAGCAGGGTTGTCGTTGTTGTTTGGCGGCACAGACGAACTTGGTGCAGTGTCGATGCGTGCAGAAGTAGGGGGCGGTGAAGTAGCATCGTCTTCATCATCGATCACTTTGGCATTCACAGTTGCCGTGGAGGAAGAATAGTCAGAGTCTTCAAGGGATGGGGTTCGACGTAGGACAGCATTCCGTGGAGTGGAGTCAAACTTGAATCTTTCAGTGAAGCCATCGTCTTGAAGATCTGCTTTAGCACTGAGCAGTGTCAAACTCTTCCATGATCGCCGACAGGTCTCATGAGTGACAAAAGCATTCTTGGTGGCAAGATTTCGAATGCGATTGACGTCCACCAAGAGGCTTTGCATCTGTCGCTTGAGCCAGAAGTGATGCTTGTCTTTTTTCTGATGCAGTGCCACAAGAAGTTCTCGGTCATTTAGGATGCGAGAGCGCTTCTTAGGCCTTTGGGCAATTGTGCTCTCAGTAGCTTCAGTTTGCGCACGGTGAGGCAGACGAGTGTTCCCAGCCATTGGATAGACACGAGTTACTGCTTGGACTCCTTCCATGGGTTGAGTGAAGCTTTGGTGATTAGCATTTTGAAGACAAATAGGCTTCTTGGCAGGCTCAGGGTATATGGCTTCAATTGACATATCAACCTCTGGTAGAAAGATCAGATGATTGTGAGCAGAGGGCTGATAGTTGATAGTAGAGTGTAGCTTGATGAGGCGCATGACCCATGGAGCATAGAATTTCAGGCCAAAAAGGTCAGATCCAGACGCAGCCAGTTGCCGGATGAAGAATTCTTGTGTATTGAAGCTGGTGAAATTGAGGATGTAAAAGACCAATGTCTTCATGGCTCCTTCAAGTTTTGCAGCTGATGAATGCCCTTTGATAGGCCATAGAGTTCGCCTGATGATGTGACATATTGTCCGAGGCAGATACTCAAGGTCATCAACAAAGAACTCCTTTGGGTATTCAGCGTCAGGTGGCTGAGGCTTCATCATGCTCAACATTTGGCTCATGTTGGGCTCTGGCTTATGGAAGATGCTCGCCAGTGCATTGCCGTGGAGTTGACAATCAGGTTCGAACATTTCTCCGGGAGTTGGTAGTCCTGTAAGCTCAATGACGTCAAGAGCTTTGGCTTCATGATGAACATTTCCTGTCATCCACTCAAGAACCCATGTCTTTGTATCCTTGTAGTAGCCGCGAATGTGGAGGGTAGCATAGAATTGAAGAAAAAGTTCCTCATTCCAATGTTCTTTGTTTGTCACAAAGCTAAGCAGACAAGCATCACGAAAGCAGTCAAGTGCTTCTTCTAAGCATGGCAGTCCAACAATGGCTTCAGTGTCGAGGCGCATATGAGGGAAAATACGCCCTTGATCATACAGAACGCAGGAGTAATAGCTTCACTGCTGATAGCTCCAGAAACGATCAGATGATATTCTTGGCCTTGAGTAGGGGTTCTTTGCTCTGTCAAAGAAGGTGTTGTGGCTTTTGAAGCCATTTGCATTGAAGGACCCTGTAGAGGTGGCAGTACCTGGGAACCTTGGCAGTCTTGGCTTTGGTTTCTAGATCAGAGGCCTATGCTCAACATGATAATCAAACTGAGGACCAGAGGAATTAGGCGGAGGGACCAGAACGGGCCATTTGACAGTGATTAGATGACCATAGTTGTATGCTTGCTCAATTGTATGGGGCCTTGGTGGCGGAACAGGAGCAGTGGCAACAACAGAGGCTTCAGGCTGCCAACAGAAGCTTCGGGAGCAGTTGCAGCATTGGCTTCTGGCATATTGGTTGGTGCAGGCTCCACATTTGCTTCAGCCATGACTACGTCATTGGCTTCATTTGTGTTGGTGGTGGCAGCCTCAAGATTTTCAACCTCCACTTGATGAGCTGGTGGGTCGGGCACTGGCACGTTCACTTCAGGAATAGCTTCTTCAGTAATGAGGGGAGTAGGGACACGTTCGTCTTCTTGTTTGTCATCGGCTGATGCAGCCGGATTGTCTTCAGCAGCTTTGGCGTCAGACACGGAGCTTCTGGAAACACTTGACGTGCAACAGATTGGTGGTGCACTTCTCCTTCTGGAACACTCGAAAGAGGGCCTTGAGGCCTTGGTACTTTTGTGAAGCCTGCGTAATGCTGGCGACGCCTTTGGAGATGGAGTTGGCTAGGCCTCATCCTCTTCTTCTTGTACAGGTGGTGTGACTTGTTGTTGTTGGGGAGTACTCGGGGAGTCTTGTTGTTGTGGGTGATCATCCCATGATGCATCCTGAGCAATTGGCGTCAGAGGACGACCAATGCTGATGAGTTCGCTGTTCGTGAGAACAGGCGATGATACCATGTTGTGTTCGATCTGAGGAAGAACTTCATCATCTTCAACATTGTCATTGTGACCAATGTCTTCAGCAGCGATGGGATTAGCTGCTGGAATGTTTTCAGCTTCATGAGCCTCTATGGAAGCAGGCTCATGAACTATCATCCGTCGTTCTTGGTGTTCAGATGCAGGGCGAACCATTGAGATAGGTTCAACAACTAAGGGCTCTGTGGGAGCAGCCCGATTCTTCTTGGTTTTGCGGTTCTTCTCGGAGGGATCAACATCAGAGGCTTCAGGATTTTTCCTTTTTCTGGCTTTAGCCTCGGCAGTCCGTGTCTTCTTCAGTTCTGAAGCGGTTGACCTGACCTTTGGCTTCGAGGAAGTCATGCTGCTTAGGAAGACTATGCGAGGTTCTTCCTGCCTTGAAGGTGCAGATTGGTCAGTTGATGGCTTCTTCTTTGTTGCAGCCATTCCGGGGTCAATGCCAGGACGACCAAGAGCCTTGCGCTTCTCAGCCTCATTGTAGGCTTGCACACACTTGTCAGCCAGACTCTTCATATGCTCACGGGAGCCTTTAGCTTCTTCGCGCTTCTTGAGAAAGGCTTCTTTGAGCTCGTGCAGCATGATCTTGAAGTTTTTGACATGTTGCATGCTGAGCTTGGCCACATGCTTCTTGAACTGAGCTTTCTCATAGTCGATCTTGTGCTTCAGTTCAATGATGCGCTGAGCAAGAGCTAGCTCAGAAGCAATGGCGCCATTGAAGGAGACACTAAGGCCAATGGGAAGTTGCAGATCATCAAAGCTGAGATTTTGGGTGTCAAACCACTCATCAATGAAGTTATGGATGATTGCCATATCAAAGAGAGGCAAATCATTGAAGATCTCTGCTTCTTCCTTGCTCTTGATCAGTTGCTCAAGAGCATCATCTGCAAGATCTTCATCGCTGGACAGATCAATGTGCTCTTCTCGCAAAATGGCAGCAGGAGTCAATGTCTGATCAGTATTCTTGACGATTTCCTTTTTCTTATCCGTCTTCTTGGAGATACGTGATAGATCTTCAGACTGCACACTGTCTTCAGGAGGTGCAGTGGCCAGTGGCTTCGCACGTGAAGCTTTTGGAGAAGCAGCTGATCTGGAAGCCTTAGCCTTCTTTGGCTTCTGCGGCTTTGGAGTAGGAGCTGGGGCTTCATCAGTGTCAGCATCATCATCAGAATGATCCACTTTGGCACCTTGGACCGAGATGTTAGTGATGAGGCCATCAAGGTTGTAGAAAGGACCAATGACATTGGGTTCTGCATCACGTGAGCTGTCAGCACGGGGAGCAGAGGGACCAGGGTTGAAGTCTAATCCCAATGACTTCTTGTTTTCCTTGTCCGATGCCTTTGTGTGCCGGAAGTTGCGCTTGAAGAGATTATTGTCACGACACCAGAGCAATGATGATGGGTAGGCATTTTCAGGCTGAGGTCCACGGACCATACAAGGATAGAAACCCTGTGCAATAGCTTCAGCTCTGTTCTTGGGTGGAAGGCCTCGATAGAGAATATCTCCCCAAGGACTTCTGATAGCAGTCTTCTCAGCGTATTCCTAGGTCACAAACTTGTATTTGAACTATTCTTCAGCTTAATATCATCGAATCCATTGGATTCGTGTCTTGCGCTGATTATAATTCTCTTCAGGATCTGTCTTGTAAAGCTCTGCGAGGTCATCAGGCAAATCTCTTGATGTTCCCCCACGACGCTGTCTACCGCCCTTCCTTACTGATTTCTTTGCAGCCATGAACTTCAAACTGAATGGCTTCAATACGTTCAAAGGCTTCAAAGGCTTTCGCTTGCTGGACAAACAGGAACTGGCTTCGGGAGAGTTAATGTGATGCTGTAAGAATTCTGCAAACGAATGCAGACTATGAGAACCAAGGGATTCTCCCACGGACATGTACCTGTGACAACATTAGAGATGCGAGGGAAGGGGAAGAGGTCATATGCATTCTTAGAAGATTTTGAAGATAAATCAGTTTGAAGACATTGACCTCATGATGCGAAGACATTCACTTATATGTTGAGAGTTGGTTCCAGGTTTGTACGAATCCGTGAATAAGTACAAGTGACGAATCTAACTAGATATGAAGCTTAAGTGAATATACTAGGCAGTATGAGATGTAGACAGAATAGATCTAACATTGTATAGGCAGAAACCAATTTTGGTAAATAGGATGAATCTTTGAGGATCAAAAAGATGGTAAAAATAGAGTTGTATTTACCACACGAAGAACTGCTAGATGGGATTGAATGGGAGACCGAGCAGTTCAATCCACCATGCCCTAACTTGGCGACGAAGGACACCTACGGCGGCGGCGGAGAGGACAATGTCCGCGGCGGCGTGAGGACGGCGTTGGAGAAGTCGCGGCAGCTAAGCGCTTCGTCGCTGGCGTCGTCGAGAGCTAGCGGTGGCGCTAGGGTTTTGACGAGGTGGAGAGGTGGAAGAAGGTTTTCTTGACCGCATGGGACATGTATTTATAAGGAAGTGTGCAGCACAACGCAATTACGCAGGTGCCCCTGGCGGTTCACATCTGAGGGGCACGTGGCAAGCATGCAACATACTCAGAGTTGTCCCACGTTCCCACGCCCGCCAGGTTTGTCAGATGGTTGTTCCGGCTTCTCCGGATTTCAAGCAATATGGATGAATCATTTAAAACAGACTCAATGTAGGTCTCTGTGTCTTCTGCTGACAAGGACGCAGAGAAGACATTCGACAGTTTCAATAAAATGCATATGGTTTGGACAGATAGAGTTTGAGATAGAAAGCATAGAGAGATTAGGGTCCGATCACATTCACTTAGTTCAAAAGATTCAACTAGGAAGACATAGCTATAAGTGAATGCCGTAGAGGATAGAACACTAGTATATATATCAGAAAGCAATCAAATCAACATAGTGAAGAAAATCATGAAGATAAGTTGAAATTGAAGACAAACCGAATGCGAAGACATTGCAAAAATAACACCATGAGTGAAACACTTCAAAGCGAGAAATTTGGTGGTGGTGTTACCCACCGTATAGGAAGTATTAGACCCAGACACGGCGCACAATTATCGTGGCGCTCCGAAGTCAAATTCCACATTAATGTATTCACACTCAGAATGTAAGTCTTCATTGATTGAAGATATACTTTACTTCGTGTGTTGCACATCTAAGTCATCAACATGCATAAGTGTTAGGATGTGTGCCTGATCACAGGACATTTTAGGATTCCAAGATATTTAACTCACACCGTAACTTGCAAAACCTTTTCTCGTCCAAGGGCTTTGTGAAGATATCTGCCAATTGCTCTTCAGTGTTGACGTGAATGGTGTCAATATCTTTCTTCATGACATGATCTCTGAGAAAGTGATGGCGAATTTCAATGTGCTTTGTCTTTGAGTGCTGGACTGGATTGTTGGCAATCTTGATGGCGCTTTCATTGTCGCAGAAGAGAGGTACTTGTTTCAGATTGATGCCATAGTCCTTGAGAGTTTGCTTCATCCATAGAAGCTGAGCGCAGCAAGATCCAGCAGCAATGTATTCAGATTCAACAGTTGAGAGTGATACATAGTTCTGCTTCTTTGAAGACCAACAGACAAGTGATTGTCCCAGAAAGTGACATGTGCCTGATGTAGACTTGCGATCCACCTTGTCACCAGCATAATCAGCATCCGAGAATCCAACCAGATCAAATTTTGAGCCCTTTGGATACCATAATCTGAGTGTTGGGGTGTAAGCCAAATATCAAAGAATTCGCTTCACAGCTAAGTGATTTGATTTCTTTGGTGCCGCTTGGAATCGAGCACACATGCAAACACTAAGCATAATATCTAGCCTAGATGCACATAGGTAAAGTAAGGAACCAATCATGGAGTGGTATACCTTTTGATCGAACTCTTTACCATTGTCGTCGGGACCCAGATGGTGTTTGGCTGGCATTGGCGTCGTGTAACCTTTGCAGTCTTGCATTCCAAACTTCTTTAGACAATCTTTGAGGTATTTTTCTTGAGATATGAAAATGCCATTCCTTTGCTGACGAATTTGAAGACCAAGGAAGAACTTCAGCTCACCCATCATGGACATCTGATATTGCTCTTGCATCATGTATCCAAACTCATCACTATACTTCTGGTTGGTGCAGCCGAAGATAATGTCATCCACATATATTTGGCACACAAACAGTTCTCCATCATATGTCTTTGTGAAGAGTGTGGGATCGAGGGATCCAGGTTTGAAGCCTTTGCTCTTCAGGAAGTCTTTGATCGTATCATACCAAGCGCGAGGAGCTTGTTTGAGGCCATACAGTGCTTTTTTAGCTTGTACACCATATTAGGATGTTTTGGATCTTCAAAGCCAGGTGGTTGAGCTACGTACACTTCTTCAATCTTGCCGTTGAGAAATGCACTCTTCACATCCATTTGATGTAGCAGAATGTTGTGGTGATTAGCATAGGCTAGCAGTATACGAATAGCTTCAAGCCTAGGCACAGGAGCAAATGTTTCATCGAAGTCAATTCCTTTAACTTGAGTATATCCTTGAGCTACAAGACATGCTTTGTTTCTGACTACTTGACCATGCTCATCTTACTTGTTTCGATATATATCCATTTTGTACCAATAATGTTATGCTTGCGAGGGTCAGGACGCTTGACAAGTTCCCAAACATTGTTCAGCTTGAACTGTTGAAGTTCCTCTTGCATTGCTTGTATCCATTCAGGTTCCATAAAGGCTTCAACAACTCTCTTGGGTTCTGATATTGACACAAAAGAAAAGTGCCCACAGAAATTTGCTAACTGTGTTGCTCTTGAGCGAGTAAGTGGACCAGGTGCATTGATGCTATCAATTATCTTCTCAATTTGTACTTCATTTGCAACTCGAGGATGAACAGGACGAAGACCTTGCTCTTGCTGATCATTGTCATCATTGGGAGGATTGTCTTTAGTATGAGCATTGTCTTCAGGTTGGTTAGGTGCAGAAATGATAAGTTCCTCTTCAGGCTGTGCTTCAGAAGGCATGATTTCACCAGTTCCCATCAGCTTGATGGATTCGTTGGGCGGAGCTTCGTCTAGTGTACTTGGCAGGAGCTCTCTTTGTGAACCATTAGTTTCATCAAATCGCACGTCCACAGTTTCGACGATTTTGTAGAGATAGAGGTTGAAGACTCTGTAAGAGTGCGAGTCCTTTCCGTAACCGAGCATGAAGCCTTCGTGAGCTTTAGGTGCAAATTTTGACTTGTGATGGGGATCCTTGATCCAGCACCTAGCTCCAAATACTCTGAAGTAGCTGACATTTGGCTTCTTGGTAGTAAGGAGCTCATAGGATGTTTTGTTCAGAATCTTATGGATGTAAACATGGTTGATGACGTGACATGCTCTATCAATAGCTTCAGGCCAGAACTTTCTTGGTGTCTTATACTCGTTGAGCATTGTTCGAGCCATCTCAATGAGGGTTCTGTTCTTGCGCTCTACGATGCCATTTTGCTGAGGTGTGTATTGAGCAGAGAACTCATGAGTGATTCCCATTGTATCAAGATAAAGATCAAGCCCGGTGTTCTTGAACTCAGTGCCGTTGTCACTTCTGATATGCTTGATCTTGATGCCATAATTGTTCATGGCTCGATTGGCGAAGCGTTTGAAGACATCTTGCACTTCAGTCTTGTAGAGAATTATGTGCACCCATGTATATCTTGAGTAGTCATCAACAATGACGAAGCCATAGAGACAAGCAGTTGTTGTGAGGGTAGAGTAGTGAGTAGGGCCAAATAAGTCCATGTGTAACAGCTCGAAGGGTTGATATGTCGTCATGATTGTCTTCGAGGGGTGCTTTGCCCTAGTTATCTTTCCAGCTTCGCAGGCACCGCACAAATGATCCTTCTTGAACTTGACACCCTCGATGCCTATGACATGTTTCTTCTTGGCGAGTGTGTGTAAGTTCCTCATGCCAGCATGCCCCAGCCTCCGATGCCAGAGCCAGCATTCTGAAGCTTTTGCAAGAAGACATACGGCAAGCTGTGGACCTGCTGAGAAATCTACCATGTATAGACCATCTTTCCGATACCCTTCAAAGACTAGAGACTTGTCAGATTCCATTATTACAAGGCAACGATATTTTCCGAATAGCACAATCATGTTCAAGTCACAAAGCATCGAGACAGACATTAAGTTGAAACCAAGGGATTCAACAAGCATCACTTTATCAATGTGTTGATCCTTTGAGATTGCAACTCTACCTAGACCCAATACCTTGCTTTTACCAGTGTCAGCAAATGTGATGTGACTCTTGTCTGATGGACGTAAGGTTGAGTCCATGAGAAGACTTCGATCACTAGTCATATGATTATTGCGTCCGCTATCCATAATCCATTCTGAAGCATGAGGTGTCATACCCTACAGTACAGTTAGGGGGATAGGCTTCACCAAGAGTATTGTGAAGCATAAACATTTGACAGTCAAAAGGATTATTGAAGCTCAGATCAAGATTAGGACCGATAGGATGAATGGCAAACAATTCAGGAACAAAATACATAGTGAGACCATTTGGGCATTTGATCTTGCGCCCTACAAGATGTTTTAGGTCCCCAGCAATAGCATCAGACGCCTTTGATTTTCGGCTGGAGTCCCTTCCCTGCAAAAGAGAATTAATTCTTCTTAACCGCCCACATCTTCAGGGGTGGCTTAGAAGCAATGAGTCTAAGTGCAGCATCTGAGAACTTCGGCTTTGGAGCCCTAGCAAATAGCCTTGCAGGAGATGAATGATACTCATATGAATAAGAAGAAAAGTTCTTAGTTCTATGAACATTGCGGTTTGAAGACACACGCTCATATTCATAAGTTTGAGTACGGTTTCCCTGCAAAACATTGACGTTAGGGTGACTCAGGTGAGTCCTCTGTCTGTATGAAGCCTTCGGACCATATGACGCCTTAGGTCTGGGGTTTGTCTTCTTCCCATGTGGTGTCATGATCACATTCGCTGGAAGATTCTCAAGACAGCTTTTGGGAACCCAGATCTTCTTCATAGGTGGTCCATTCCTGCAGTTAGTACCAATATACCTGGCAAACACTTCACCATTCTGATTCTTGAACAACTTATAGTTTGCATCAAGGGATTCATCAATGATAATAGGATTAGCACAGGTAAAGCCAGATAAGGTGGATGGATCCACTGAAGGTCCCTTTGCAGCAACCCATGTGGTTTTGGGATACTGCTCAGGCTTCCAGTAGGAACCATCAACATTCATTTTCCTCTCGAACCCAACACCCTCTTTGTCACATCCCTGGTCCTGTTATGCACTAGGCTAGGCCTCATGTGAGCATCATGTTTTAATTCAAATGAAATTTGAATTGAGGGATTTTCAAAGCCTCAGAAACCTTCTAAAAATGATCAACATTAAAATCTTCTCAAAGAAGTCCAAGAAAATGTTCCTCTTAGTCTCTGAAAATATTGCAAAGAGGTAAAACTCAAAACAATATTTTTGGTATCTCATAGTTAATTATTTTGGGCCATTTGAATTAATCCAATAACTATTTGCTTTGGATTTATATTTAATATATATTAAATATGACTCCAAATAATTCTGGAAGTTTGTGAGTGGCTTTGTATATATTTTTGCAAGCCACATAAAAACCTACAGGATTTATTAAAATGATTTAGTGTCTAAAACTAAATCAAAACAAACTACAGAAAATAGAAAACAGAATTAAATAGAAATAAAGCAGAGAGGAGAGAAAACTTACCTGGCGCTAACCTCTCAGCCCACCTGGCCCAGCTCCTCCAGCGGCCCAGCCCGCCACCGCTACCCCCTGTCGTCTTCCTCCCCCTCGCCCCGAAGCTGCTCGGTGGCGCGCGCGGCCACGCGCCCCGGCCACGTCCTCCCTCCCAGCCTGCCTGGCTCCTCCTCGACGCCCCGGTGATGCCACGCACCTCCCCGACCCCCTCTCACTTCTCCCTCGCTCTCTGGACCTTCCTTCCCCTCGCTCCTCTGTTTCTCCCCCCATGACCGAGAGTCGCCGTCGCCGCCGCTTGCCATAACCACGGCCACCGGGCCTCCCTCGCTCCCCCGACTAGCCCAGAGGCTCCGCCTCGACCCCCTCTTCCTCTCCACCGAGCCACGAGGCCCCGGACGCGCTGCAACGCCGCCACCATCGTCGTTTCCGTCGCCGGCCACCGAAGCTCACCGCCGTCGATTCGCGACGTCTGGCGCGTCTCCGAGCCCACTGAGCCACCCTGCTGCCTCCCTGTGAGCTTGCCGTCGTTTCCCCTCACCTCTCTCTCTCGCGCGCGCCCTGTAACCGCCGCCCCACGAGCACCCGAAGCCGCCGTCCGCCATGGCCGGTGAGCTTCGTGCTCCCGGGCTCCTCCACCTGCGCTCGTTGCCTCCGAGTGCTCCTGACGACCCCAGTAATCCGTAGAGGCCCTCAGCTGACCTCGCCGTGCCGTGTAACGCCGAACCCGAGCACGCCCGAGCTCCGGCCGCCGCTGCCGAGCTCGAGGCCATCGTCTCCGGCCGCCCTAGCTGCTGCTGCTTGCTGAAACGGGCGCGGGTGAGCTCCAGCTCTCCGTAGCCGCTCTCCTCCGTCCATTTGGACGCCGGAGGAGCGAGCCCGAGCCCTCCGCCGCGCCTGTTGCCACCGGCGACGAACCGCCGGCGTGTTAGGCCCTGTTGACCAGGGGTTTGACCTCCCCTGGGTCATTTACATGTGGGCCCGGGGCCCTGCTAATTTAGTTTAGATGCTAATTAAATTTTAGCTAACCCACTGACTCACTGACAGGTGGGGCCCAGCCCTGTTAATTAACCCAGTTTAGTTTAATTAAATTCTAACTAAACTAATTTCACTGACATGCGGGACCCACTGTCAGGTTTGACTGGACAGTGACCTGTTGACCTGCTGACGTCACACTGACGTCAGGCTGACGCAATAATGAATTACTGGAATTATTAATATTCTGAAATTTCAGAAAATGCCCTAAACTTCAATAAATCATAGAAATTCAACCGTAACTCCAAATTAAATAATTTATATATGAAAAATTATCAGAAAAATTCAAGGAATCCATCTGTACCATTTTCATGCATGTTAGAACAACTTATAGCTGCTGCTTAGCACAAATCAATTAAATGGCATTTGAATAATCACATATGGAGTTTGAATTTGAATCTTGTATTCAAACCAACTTCATTTAATCTGTTGCTAGTTGCATTAGCTCAAAACACATTCATATTGCCATGTCATAGCATGCATCATTTTGTGCATTGCATTGATTGTGCTCTTCTTTGTTGCCGGTATCTGTTCCCTTCCGGCAGACGATGTTCCGACGTGGTGATCGTTGACACTGATGAAGACTCAATGTTATCTTCAGAAGTGCCAGGCAAGCAAAATCCCCTTGTTCATTCCGATAAAATCCCACTCTCTCGCTCCTGCTCTCTTTTAATGCATTAGGACAGCACCGATTCATCTGTTACTTGCTGCGGTAGCTGAACCCCTTTATCCTTTGCATGACCTGTCATTGCCACAGTAAATAGATGAAACCCACTAGCATGAGTAGGAGTTGTTTGAGCCCTGTTGTGCCTACTCATTCATGCTTGTTTGTCATGCCTGCTACTGCTTAGAGTTGAGTCAGGTCTGATTCATCGGGGATGAATCAGAGGTGTGTGAACATGTCCTACTGTGTGTGAGCTAAGTGTGTGAATACGATTTGGTAAAGGTAGCGGTGAGAGGCCATGTAGGAGTACATGGTGGGTTGTCTCATTGCAGCCATCCTCAGGAACTGAGTTCTGTGTTTGTGATCCATGATTCAGCTACTACCACGCATTGGGCCCGAAACCAATGGACCCTCTCGGCTTCTTGATCACCCTTGTCCTCTGTCCAGGAGTTGCAAGTAGTTTCTGGTGTTTGTAGTATGCTGGAGGCCGTGCGCAGCGCTGACCGTAGGGGTGGGCTATGATGCGGTAGGCACGTGGCATGGTGTACCGGGCGCCCGTTTGGTGTCTCGGGAACCCTGTTCACATCGTTTGGGGCTGTGAGTGAAACTCCGGCCGGATCTCCTCATGGATGGAACCCGAATAGGCGATAAACCTGGACTAGAGACTTGAGTGTTTAGGTAGGCCGTGGCCGACACCCACGTTGGGCTTCCGCTTGAAGGTTGCCGAGTACATGTCGTGTAAACGGCGGTAAGTGGTGAGAGCGTGTGTGAAGAAGTACACCCCTGCAGGGTTAACATCATCTATTCGAATAGCCGTGTCCGCGGAAAAGGACTTCTGGGTTGCTTATATCAGTTCATAGACAAGTGAAAGTGGATACTCTAAAATACGCAAGATAAGCGTGAGTGCTATGGATGGCGTTCTCGTAGGGAGACGGGAGCGGATCCATAGTGGTGTATTGATATGGTGAATATGTGGACTCGTGTGCGCCACCTCAAAAGAGTTACTCGCAGTCGTAGTTTAGGATAGCCACCGAGTCAAAGCTGGCTTGCTGCAGTTAAACCCCGCCACCCCTTTGTTGATAATGATGCATATGTAGTTAGTTCTGATGTAAGTCTTGCTGGGTACATTTGTACTCACGTTTGCCTATTTTATGTTTTTGCAGAGAGACTTCGGTCTCGCTAGTAGTTCCGCGTGGACTTCGACGTTTAGCTTGTTACCTCAGCTACGATCTTGTGCCTCGGCAGTATCTGGTAGATAGTCAGGCTTCTCAGCCTTTTTCATTTATAGTTGTCTGTACTCAGACATGATAGCTTCCGCTTGTGCTTTGACTTGTATGCTCTGAATGTTGGGTCATGAGACCTATGTTTGTAATATCTCGCTCCTCGGAGCCTATTGATAAATTACTTGAGTCGTAGAGTCATGTTGTGATGCCATGTTGTGTTTGCACATATCGAGCATATTGTGTGTATGTTATTGAAATGCTTGGTATGTGTGGGATCTGACTATCTAGTTGTTTATCTTTAGTAGCCTCTCTTATCGGGAAATGTCTCCTAGTGTTTCCACCGAGCCATGGTAGCTTGCTACTGCTCCGGAACACTTAGGCTGGCCGGCATGTGTCCTTCTTCGTTCCTGTGTCTGTCCCTTCGGGGAAATGTCACGCGATGAATACCGGAGTCCTCTTAGCCCGCTACAGCCCGGTTCACAGGAGTCCTGCTAGCCCAGTGCTACAGCCTGGATTCACTCGCTGATGACCGACACGTTCGATGCTGGGTCATGGATGCCTGTCCCTGTAAGTCTGTGCCACTTTGGGTTTACGACTAGCCATGTCAGCCCCGGGCTCCTTATCATATGGATGCTAGCGACACTGTCATATACGTGTGCCAAAAGGCGCAAACGGTCCCAGGCAAAGGTAAGGCGACACCCGTGGGAATACCGTGCGTGAGGCCGCAAAGTGATATGAGGTGTTACATGCTAGATTGATGTGGCATTGAGTCGGGGTCCTGACAGCGTTGGTATCAGAGCCTGACTGCCTGTAGGATTACCAAGCCAAACTGGTCGAAGTTGAGTCTAGAAATTCTTTAGTTATATGTAGGGGAATTGATTGTGGGATGGAACGTAAGGCTCTTTTTACTCCTTATACCTTATGCCTTCTGATCTGAGTCATCTTATCTTTCCTGCGGGGATTAAGAACTAGGCTATCTCTTCTTTCTATCAGGATCACGTGTTACTAATCCGTAGACTTATAGATTGTTGGACTTAAGCCTCGTTTCAGTTACTACTACTTCTGTATGTTAATTGTTGATCTCGAAACCTTGATATTGTGCTTCTGAGTGGTTATGCCACCATTTTTGTGAATGTCTCAAATCTTTTCTGAGCATTTACAGCCGTTATGCTGTCCGAGTCATCCCAGGTTTCTAAGTAGTCTGATGCATTTGCAAATCATTTCTTCCCGTTTCAATGTTCCCATGGGCCAGATTAACCACACTAATCAGTGAGTTGAGGTACTCCGTTACCTTGACATATATGTTGGAGATATTATTATGACCCTAGGTGTCTTAGGGGATCATCTAGTAATTTAGCAATGCTTTTGTATCCCCAGTGTGATGATTCTGGCCATTATTTTTGAAAGCATCCCGTGATGCTACTTAGTAATAGGTATTCTGTTCCTGGGTTCTTGAACCCGAGATTCACTCTACCTACTTCATGTTGATAGTAATTGCTAGTGCCTTTAGGATATTAGTAACCTTTGCGATAGTCCTTGAAGTCCGTGGTATCTTCTTCTTCCAAATACCATGAACTACTTATGGCAGAAGTTCCTCGTTGAACTGAAATATCACAACAGGATTATTCTTGATGAGTTCTCCATTACATATTGTGGCTCTGCCAGTTCTACCCTTCTGCATGGGTTATCCGGAAGAAATATGTTGAACTTGGTTCGACATACTAATCTATGCCTCCACAACTTAGAAAATTATATGTTCCTTTGAGTTGTTTTCTTTAGTTGCATTCTGACCCTCGTCTATCAATTGATAGTCAAGGGTATGCATGCATTCGTTTATCGATGCCTATTACCCTTGTGGTCCGTCAAGCCATTCTGTCCTGAATGACTTGGAGAAACAAACTCCAGTACCTCATCCATATCTAGGATTGGGTCAAAGTAGTTGTATTCCGCAGATCAAATGCCAATCCAGCTTTTGGTTCTGTTCTACCTTGGAGTATTACCCCTTTATGTCAGAATTGTCATGAGAACTGCACCAACTTTCATGAATTTTGACGTAGTAATACTTCTCACCATCATTAGTCATTCCTCGGCCATCGTGTTGATGCAACCGGAATACCGACAAATGAATTGTGATGTGTGAAATCAATACTCCCAGCAACCTCGTTGCTTGGTAGTTAAGGGACAATAATTTCATTCTTAGCGTGTTGGTTTTTGAATCATCCTTCTAAGACTGATCGTGCTACCTAGTCCTTATTTCGGTGCACCCTTCGATTGATGAGTTAGGATCTTGTCAAGTCCTCACTCATTTGATCATATCGTCTTGCCCTCAAAAGCGAGATTGTTCTCAAGCTTAGTAACATACCGGTGGTTCGTGATTTTCCGAATATCTTCTTGGAAGTATTACCAGGTTGTCACCTGACTGCTATGTTGAGCTCGTGATCAAGTCGGGTTCTTGTGAACCACCCTTTCTCCAAGAATCTGTGATGGATATCCCGGAGCTAGTTGGTTAAGCTAGACAACAACGGCGGTAAGTGGTGAGAGCGTGTGTGAAGAAGTATACCCCTGCAGGGTTAACATCATCTATTCGAATAGCCGTGTCCGCGGAAAAGGACTTCTGGGTTGCTTATATCAGTTCATAGACAAGTGAAAGTGGATACTCTAAAATACGCAAGATAAGCGTGAGTGCTATGGATGGCGTTCTCGTAGGGAGACGGGAGCGGATCCATAGTGGTGTATTGATATGGTGAATATGTGGACTCGTGTGCGCCACCTCAAAAGAGTTACTCGCAGTCGTAGTTTAGGATAGCCACCGAGTCAAAGCTGGCTTGCTGCAGTTAAACCCCACCACCCCTTTGTTGATAATGATGCATATGTAGTTAGTTCTGATGTAAGTCTTGCTGGGTACATTTGTACTCACGTTTGCCTATTTTATGTTTTTGCAGAGAGACTTCGGTCTCGCTAGTAGTTCCGCGTGGACTTCGACGTTTAGCTTGTTACCTCAGCTACGATCTTGTGCCCTCGGCAGGATCTGGTAGATAGTCAGGCTTCTTAGCCTTTTTCATTTATAGATGTCTGTACTCAGACATGATAGCTTCCGCTTGTGCTTTGACTTGTATGCTCTGAGTGTTGGGTCATGAGACCTATGTTTGTCATATCTCGCTCCTCGGAGCCTAATGAATAAATACTTGAGTCGTAGAGTCATGTTGTGATGCCATGTTGTGTTTGCACATATCGAGCATATTGTGTGTATGTTATTGAAATGCTTGGTATGTGTGGGATCTGACTATCTAGTTGTTTATCTTTAATAGCCTCTCTTACCGGGAAATGTCTCCTAGTGTTTCCACCGAGCCATGGTAGCTTGCTACTGCTCCGGAACACTTAGGCTGGCCGGCATGTGTCCTTCGTTCCTGTGTCCGTCCCTTCAGGGAAATGTCACGCGATGAATACCGGAGTCCTGTTAGCCCGCTACAGCCCGGTTCACCGGAGTCCTGCTAGCCCAGTGCTACAGCCTGAATTCACTCGCTGATGACCGACACGTTCGATGCTGGGTCATGGATGCCTGTCCCTGTAAGTCTGTGCCACTTTGGGTTTACAACTAGCCATGTCAGCCCGGGCTCCTTATCATATGGATGCTAGCGACCCTATCATATACGTGTGCCAAAAGGCGCAAATGGTCCCGGGCAAAGGTAAGGCGACACCCGTGGGAATACCGTGCGTGAGGCCGCAAAGTGATATGAGGTGTTACATGCTAGATCGATGTGGCATTGAGTCGGGGTCCTGACAGCGTTGGTATCAGAGCTTGACTGCCTGTAGGATTACCAAGCCAAACTGGTCGAAGTTGAGTCTTGAAATTCTTTAGTTATATAAGGGAATTGATTGTGGGATGGAACGTAAGGCTCTTTTTACTCCTTATACCTTATGCCCTTCTGATCTGAGTCATCTTATCTTTCCTACGGGGATTAAGAACTAGGCTATCTCTTCTTGCTATTAGGATCACGTGTTACTAATCAGTAGACTTATAAGATTGTTGGATTTAAGTCTTAGTTCAGTTCCTACTACTTCCGTATGTTAATTGTTGATCTCGGAACCTTGATATTGTGCTTCTGAGTGGTTATGCCACCATTTTGTAGTATGTCTCAAATCTTTTTGAGCATTTATAGCCGTTATGCTATCCGAGTCATCCCAGGTTTCTAAATAGTCTGATGCGTTTGCAAAATCCTTTCCCTCTGGTTTCGATGTTCCTTTATGCCAGCTCAATCACACTAATTGTTGAGTTGAGGTACTCTACTGCCTCGACCTTTATGTTGGAGTTATTATTATGACCCTAGGTGTCTCAGGAGATCATCTAGTGGTATAGCCATGATTTGTGTCCTAGTGTGATGATTCTGGCCTTTATTCTCGAAAGCATTCCGTGATGCTACTTAGTAGTAGGTATTCTACTCCTGGGTTTGAACCCGAGATTCACCCTACTTACTTCATGTTGATAGTAATTGCTAGCTCCCTTAGGTTATTAGTAACCTTTGCGATAGTCCTTGAAGTCCGTGGTATCTTCTGCTTCCAAATACCATGAACTACTTATGGCAGAAGTTCCTCGTTGAACTGAACAATCACAACCAGAGTGCTCTTGATGAGTTCTCCATTATATATTGTGGCTCTGCCAGTTCTACCTTTCTGCATGGGTTATCTGGAAGAAACATGTTGAACTTGGTTCAACATACTAATCTATGCATCCACAACTCAGAAAACCGTATGTTCCTTTGAGTTGTCCCTCTTTAGTTGTCTACTGACCTTCGTCTATCAATTGATAGTCAAGAGTATGCATGCATTCGTTATCGATGCCTATTACTCTTGTGGTCCGTCAAGCCATTCTGTCCTGAATGACTTGGAGAAACAAACTCCAGTACCTCATACATATCTAGGATTGGGTCAAAGCAATTGTGCTCCGCAGATCAAAATGCCAGCCCAGCTTTTGATTCTGTTCTACCCTGAAGTATTACCGTCTTTATGTCAGGATTTTCATGAGGATTGCACCGGCTCTTGTGAATTCTTGATGTAGTGATACTTCTCGCCATCATTATTCATCCCTCGGTTCCGTGTTGTCGCAACCGGAATGCCGACAAATGAATTGTGATGTGTGAAATCAATACTCCCAGCAACCTTGTTGCTTGGTAGTTAAAGGATAATAATTTCATTCTTAGCGTGTTGGTTTTTGAATCGTCCTTCTAAGACTGATCGTGCTACCTAGTCCTTATTTCGGTGCACCCTTCGATTGATGAGTTAGGATCTTGTCAAGTCCTCACTCATTTGATCATATCGTCTTGCCCTCAAAAGCAAGATTGTTCTCGAGCTTAGTAACATGTCGGTGGTTCGTGATTTTCCGAAGATCTTCTCGGAAGTATTACCAGGTTGTCACCTGACCGCTGTGTTGAGCTCGTGATCAAGTTGGGTTCTTGTGAACCACCTTCTCTCCAAAAATCGGTGTTAGATATCCCTGAGCTAGTTGGTTAAGCTAGACAACAACTTGGAGAATTGGAAGATAAAAGCTTGCCTAATTTAGTTCGTTCCAAAGGGATATTCTTGTGTAGTGTGTGTTGAAGAAAGATGACATCTTCATCGATTGGTCTCTATGATTAGTTGCTGGACCTATTGTCTTATCAATCCTTTGATTGAGTGTGGGCTATCGTCAAATCAAATCAGTACCAACGATGCTCGTAATGTTGTCTTATTCATGGTTGATCCCTCGAGCATACACCATTACATCTTTGGTCTGACCAATGCTATCACCGTGTTCACTTAACTATGGAATTCCTTTTAAAAGGAAACCTAGATGAATTGTTGTTGAGCCCATTGGCAACATACTTATCTCCTCCATGATGTTGTTGAACATTAAGCTAGTGTTGGAAACTTTTGAAAGCATTTTCTTCATGCTAGCTCATGAAGTATTTGTTTGATGAAAGGAGTGACTTCCTCTTATACACGTGCATTTGGTGAAAGTTGCCGCCGTGAATTTGAGAAAGATTGTTTTGTTTCCTTTGGAATCATCCCAAATCAGTCATGCACACGTGCGAAGTATTCTGTAGTCTGGAGGCTTGCAACCTTCATTCTATATGTGTCCCTAGCACACTAAGCCACTGATTGACTTGTTCAAGGAAAAGAAGTCTATGCTTGGGATCTAATCCATGGACTTGCGTAAAGACTTCGATATCCTCGATTATGGTTCCCCACCTGAACTCGATAGTGTTTAATTATAAGACTACTACATGGCCATGCTTGTCCTGGACAACGTGTTCACATGTTTGTAGCAGAACCAACTCATGTTTTGGAGCTTACTATCGTAGTTCATTCCCCGAGAATCTCGCAACGTCATCTCGTCGATTTGTGTTGCAAACTTTCGTTTTTCTTCCTAGACTCGATGAGTCTGGAATATCCTGACACCAACCAGATCTGAATCTCAGGCAGATATGATGGTTGGAACATTTCCCCAAGAACTATAATATTGGTTCCTCGATAACTGGTAAAGTGGATGTCGTGGCCAACACACCCAGCCGGAAGACCTGTTATTATAATATCTTGATTGAGGAAGTTGGCCACCTCCCCATAAGGATTTCGTAGGATTTACCTCCGTAACTGTTCCTTATGGATTCTATTGCTCCCGAAGTCCGACCTTTTTACTTGATGTTCTAGATATCAAACCATATCTATGAATGGGTTACGCTAGCACATCAATGAGAACATTAGAAGCGGAGTGCTAAATGTCTCTCGGTCGATCATCCAGATTTCGTCCCCTTGGCCTCGCTAAGGTGAAATCTGAGAAAGTGTTATCTTCCTTTGCATCTGCATCGTCCGTCGCTATTCATCATGGTAGTATGTTGTGTTGTCAGCACCCTTGACACGGATGTTGGTAAAACCTTGATGAATATGGAAATGCTCAAGTTCTTGAGAGCACGCACAAGCGTTACGTGTTATCATCGGCTCTAACTGGGATTACTCTCAGTTTCCTCGGCAATGCTATGACTTTTCAAACAGTGAATTCACTCTCTATTGTTGGGTTCTTCCCCAGTTATCAGAATCATTCCCATCATTTGCATTTCGCTCCCGGCTTGCACCGCCATTGTGCCACCCTACTCTGGATTACCCTTCTCAGTAATTACTGATCAGGATCATTTTCAAAAGTGGTTCTACCATGGGTCTCTTCCATTTCCGGTGAGAAGCAAAAATCATCCATTACGTTGTCTTCAACAAGGTAATCCACATCATCCAAGTCCGAGTATGCCATTCCACCGACCCCCTCCAAACGATCGCTCGAAAATTGCCTTAGGCTGGTTTAAAGAGTTTCAATGATTTCTGAATCAAAGGTAATTATTTTGCCACTTAAGGGGATATATCTACGAGTCACCATCCCTAAGGTGCCTCGTTGTGGTATCATGGCAACTCAACTCCTCGCTACGTTGACAATCGTCTACCACCTTCTTAAGTGTGGAATTGTTGTCTACCTAGTGACCCTCGTCATCTGTCTCACTCCATCTCTTCAGATGTATGCTTCGCGTCTCAGCTCAAGAGATGTTGCTACGACTCACTTTGTGAGTTGATCCTAGGTTGATTGATCTTTGAGAAGATAGATTCTTCTAGAGTTTTCCTTTCCTCTTCTCGTCATGCTAGTTGGAGTTCTCAGAGCAAGACGACGGGACAAAGATGGTGATCGAATCAACGCTTTGATAAAGTGCACCCTGGATCGTGAAGATTGTGCTAGTTTGTGTTTCCCCTTCACCCTACCCTACGCTTGAATCTCGGGACGAGATTTTTGTTTAGTGGGGGTGAGTTGTCACATCCCTGGTCCTGTTATGCACTAGGCTAGGCCTCATGTGAGCATCATGTTTTAATTCAAATGAAATTTGAATTGAGGGATTTTCAAAGCCTCAGAAACCTTCTAAAAATGATCAACATTAAAATCTTCTCAAAGAAGTCCAAGAAAATGTTCCTCTTAGTCTCTGAAAATATTGCAAAGAGGTAAAACTCAAAACAATATTTTTGGTATCTCAGAGTTAATTATTTTGGGCCATTTGAATTAATCCAATAACTATTTGCTTTGGATTTATATTTAATATATATTAAATATGACTCCAAATAATTCTGGAAGTTTGTGAGTGGCTTTGTATATATTTTAGCAAGCCACATAAAAACCTACAAGATTTATTAAAATGATTTAGTGTCTAAAACTAAATCAAAACAAACTACAGAAAATAGAAAACAGAATTAAATAGAAATAAAGCAGAGAGGAGAGAAAACTTACCTGGCGCTCACCTCTCAGCCCACCTGGCCCAGCTCCTCCCGCGACCCAGCCCGCCACCGCTACCCCCTGTCGTCTTCCCCCCCTTGCCCCGAAGCTGCTCGGTGGCGCGCGCGGCCACGCGCCCCGGCCACCTCCTCCCTCCCAGCCTGCCTGGCTCCTCCTCGACGCCCCAGTGACGCCACGCACCTCCCCGACTCCCCTCTCACTTCTCCCTCGCTCTCTGGACCTTCCTTCCCCTCGCTCCTCTGTTTCTCCCCCCATGACCGAGAGTCGCCGTCGCCGCCGCTCGCCATAACCACGGCCACCGGGCCTCCCTCGCTCCCCCGACTAGCCCAGAGGCTCCGCCTCGACCCCCTCTTCCTCTCCACCGAGCCACGAGGCCCCGGACGCGCTGCAACACCGCCACCATCGTCGTTTCCGTCGCCGGCCACCGAAGCTCACCGTCGTCGATTCGCGACGTCTGGCGCGTCTCCGAGCCCACTGAGCCACCCTGCTGCCTCCCTGTGAGCTTGCCGTCGTTTCCCCTCACATCTCTCTCTCTCGCGCGCCCTGTAGCCGCCGCCCCACGAGCACCCGAAGCCGCCGTCCGCCATGGCCGGTGAGCTTCGTGCTCCCGGGCTCCTCCACCTGCGCTCGTTGCCTCCGAGTGCTCCTGACGACCCCAGTAATCCGTAGAGGCCCTCAGCTGACCTCGCCGTGCCGTGTAACGCCGAACCCGAGCACGCCCGAGCTCCGGCCGCCGCTGCCGAGCTCGAGGCCATCGTCTCCGGCCGCCCTAGCTGCTGTTGCTTGCTGAAACGGGCGCGGGTGAGCTCCAGCTCTCCGTAGCCACTCTCCTCCGTCCATTTGGACGCCGGAGGAGCGAGCCCGAGCCCTCCGCCACGCCTGTTGCCACCGGCGACGAACCGCCGGCGTGTTAGGCCCTGTTGACCAGGGGTTTGACCTCCCCTGGGTCATTTACATGTGGGCCCGGGGCCCTGCTAATTTAGTTTAGATGCTAATTAAATTTTAGCTAACCCACTGACTAACTCACAGGTGGGGCCCAGCCCTGTTAATTAACCCAGTTTAGTTTAATTAAATTCTAACTAAACTAATTTCACTGACATGCGGGACCCACTATCAGGTTTGACTGGACAGTGACCTGTTGACCTGCTGACGTCACACTGACGTCAGGCTGACGCAATAATGAATTACTGGAATTATTAATATTCTGAAATTTCAGAAAATGCCCTAAACTTCAATAAATCATAGAAATTCAACCGTAACTCCAAATTAAATAATTTATATATGAAAAATTATCAGAAAAATTCAAGGAATCCATCTGTACCATTTTCATGCATGTTAGAACAACTTATAGCTGCTGTTTAGCACAAATCAATTAAATGGCATTTGAATAATCACATATGGAGTTTGAATTTGAATCTTGTATTCAAACCAACTTCATTTAATCTGTTGCTAGTTGCATTAGCTCAAAACACATTCATATTGCCATGTCATAGCATGCATCATTTTGTGCATTGCATTGATTGTGTTCTTCTTTGTTGCCGGTATCTGTTCCCTTCTGGCAGACGATGTTCCGACGTGGTGATCGTTGACACTGATGAAGACTCAATGTTATCTTCAGAAGTGCCAGGCAAGCAAAACCCCCTTGTTCATTCCGATAAAATCCCACTCTCTCGCTCCTGCTCTCTTTTAATGCATTAGGACAGCACCGATTCATCTGTTACTTGCTGCGGTAGCTGAACCCCTTTATCCTTTGCATGACCTGTCATTGCCACAGTAAATAGATGAAACCCACTAGCATGAGTAGGAGTTGTTTGAGCCCTGTTGTGCCTACTCATTCATGCTTGTTTGTCATGCCTGCTACTGCTTAGAGTTGAGTCAGGTCTGATTCATCGGGGATGAATCAGAGGTGTGTGAACATGTCCTACTGTGTGTGAGCTAAGTGTGTGAATACGATTTGGTAAAGGTAGCGGTGAGAGGCCATGTAGGAGTACATGGTGGGTTGTCTCATTGTAGCCGTCCTCAGGAACTGAGTTCTGTGTTTGTGATCCATGATTCAGCTACTACCACGCATTGGGCCCGAAACCAATGGACCCTCTCGGCTTCTTGATCACCCTTGTCCTCTGTCCAGGAGTTGCAAGTAGTTTCTGGTGTTTGTAGTATGCTGGAGGCCGTGGGCAGCGCTGACCGTAGGGGTGGGCTGTGATGCGGTAGGCACGTGGCACGGTGTACCGGGCGCCCGTTTGGTGTCTCGGGAACCCTGTTCACATCGTTTGGGGCTGTGAGCGAAACTCCGGTCGGATCTCCTCATGGATGGAACCCGAATAGGCGATAAACCTGGACTAGAGACTTAGGTGATTAGGTAGGTCGTGGCCGACACCCACGTTGGGCTTCCGCTTGAAGGTTGCCGAGTACATGTCGTGTAAACGGCGGTAAGTGGTGAGAGCGTGTGTGAAGAAGTACACCCCTGCAGGGTTAACCTAATCTATTCGAATAGCCGTGTCCGCGGAAAAGGACTTCTGGGTTGCTTATATCAGTTCATAGACAAGTGAAAGTGGATACTCTAAAATACGCAAGATAAGCGTGAGTGCTATGGATGGCGTTCTCGTAGGGAGACGGGAGCGGATCCATAGTGGTGTATTGATATGGTGAATATGTGGACTCGTGTGCGCCACCTCAAAAGAGTTACTCGCAGTCGTAGTTTAGGATAGCCACTGAGTCAAAGCTGGCTTGCTGCAGTTAAACCCCACCACCCCTTTGTTGATAATGATGCATATGTAGTTAGTTCTGATGTAAGTCTTGCTGGGTACATTTGTACTCACGTTTGCCTATTTTATGTTTTTGCAGAGAGACTTCGGTCTCGCTAGTAGTTCCGCGTGGACTTCGACGTTTAGCTTGTTACCTCAGCTACGATCTTGTGCCCTCGGCAGGATCTGGTAGATAGTCAGGCTTCTTAGCCTTTTTCATTTATAGATGTCTGTACTCAGACATGATAGCTTCCGCTTGTGCTTTGACTTGTATGCTCTGAGTGTTGGGTCATGAGACCTATGTTTGTAATATCTCGCTCCTCGGAGCCTAATGAATAAATACTTGAGTCGTAGAGTCATGTTGTGATGCCATGTTGTGTTTGCACATATCGAGCATATTGTGTGTATGTTATTGAAATGCTTGGTATGTGTGGGATCTGACTATCTAGTTGTTTATCTTTAGTAGCCTCTCTTACCGGGAAATGTCTCCTAGTGTTTCCACCGAGCCATGGTAGCTTGCTACTGCTCCGGAACACTTAGGCTGGCCGGCATGTGTCCTTCTTCGTTCCTGTGTCTGTCCCTTCGGGGAAATGTCACGCGATGAATACCGGAGTCCTGTTAGCCTGCTACAGCCCGGTTCACCGGAGTCCTGCTAGCCCAGTGCTACAGCCTGAATTCACTCGCTGATGACCGACACGTTCGATGCTGGGTCATGGATGCCTGTCCCTGTAAGTCTGTGCCACTTTGGGTTTACAACTAGCCATGTCAGCCCAGGCTCCTTATCATATGGATGCTAGCGACCCTATCATATACGTGTGCCAAAAGGCGCAAACGGTCCCGGGCAAAGGTAAGGCGACACCCGTGGGAATACCGTGCGTGAGGCCGCAAAGTGATATGAGGTGTTACATGCTAGATCAATGTGGCATTGAGTCGGGGTCCTGACACTCTTTCCTAGGGTTTCGGTTCAGAATCTGCTTTTTGAGGACATCGCAAAGTATCTGATGTCCTTTCAGACTTTTATACATCCCTGTTTCAAGCAATGTCTTCAACCTAGCATTTTCATCAGCAATAGTAGTGGTATCCTCCACAGAGGGGTTAGTTACCACATCAGTAGTTGAAGACAATGCAACAGGAGCAGCAGCGGAACATTCAGCAACAGAGGTAGCATTATCACGCTCAAGGCATTTCAGACATGGTGGTTCAAATCAATCCAGAGCGGGACTGGTCTATTGAGCACGAAGTGACTCATTCTCTTTTTGAAGATCTTCATGAGCCGCTCTCAGTTTCTCAAGCTCTTGCTTCCTTTGATGATAATCATAGGAGAGCTTTTCATGAGTGGTTGAGAGCATTTCATGAAGACTTTCAAGTTCTTGGTACTTAGCATGAAGATTTTTTATGTCTTCAACTAAGGACTGTGAACATGTCATTTCCGCGTCCAACAGGTCATCGCTTTTGTCTAACAGTTTTTGAGTATGTTCCATAGCTTTTTGTTGTTCAGTTGCAATTTTAGCAAGTGTTTTGTAGCTGGGTTTGGATTCACAATCAGAGTCATCTTCACTTGATGTTTGAAAGTAAGCATCACGTGATTTTACCTTGGCACCACGTGCCATGAAGCAGTAGGTGGGAGCAGGATCATCCTTGTCATCAGCTTCAGCGTTGGTGTGGAAGTCATTGTCTTCAGTGTTGAAGATGGGCTTGGCAACATAGGCTGTGGCTAGAGCTAGACTTGCAACGCCAGGGTCGGACTCCTCTTCAGACACCACCTCCGCCTCCTCAGAAGCAGACTCCTCCTCTGAATCCATTTCCTTGCCAACAAAAGCACGAGCCTTGCCAGACGAGCTCTTCTTATGAGATGAAGACCTTGATGAGGACTTGGAAGAAGACTTTGAAGATTTCTTCTTCTTCTTGTCATCAGAATCATATTCCTTGCTCTTCTTCTTCTTCTTCTTCTTCTCATTGTCCCACTATGGACACTCAGAGATATAGTGTCCAGGTTTCTTGCACTTGTGACATGTTCTCTTCTTGTAGTCATGAGTGGAAGCTTCATCATTTCTTGAGCTAGATCGCGAAGACTTTCTGAAGCCCTTCTTCTTAGTGAAACTTTGGAACTTCTTCACAAGCATAGCAAGTTCCTTTCCAATGTCTTCAGGATCATCAGAATTGCAGTCAGATTCTTCTTCAGATGAGGAAACAACTTTTGCCTTCAAAGCGCGAGTTTGGCCATAGTTGGGACCATAGATATCTCTTTTTTCAGAAAGCTGGAACTCATGTGTGTTGAGCCTCTCAAGTATATCAGACGGATCGAGTGTCTTGAAGTCAGGACATTCTTGTATCATGAGGGCAAGGGTGTCAAAGGAGCTATCAAGTGATCTCAGTAGTGTCTTGACGATTTCATGCTTGGTAATCTCAGTGGCGCCGAGAGCATGAAACTCATTTGTGATGTCGGTGAGGCGATCAAACGTGAGCTGGACATTTTCATTGTCGTTTCTCTTGAAGCGGTTGAAGAGGTTGCGAAGAACACTGATCCTTTGATCTCTATGGGTTGAGACGCCTTCGTTGACCTTGGATAGCCAGTCCCAGACTAGCTTCGATGTTTCCAGAGCACTCACACGGCCATACTGTCCTTTGGTCAGATGACCACAGATGATGTTCTTGGCGGTAGAGTCCAGTTGAATGAACTTCTTGACATTAGTAGGGGTGACACCTTCACTAGTTTTGGGAACGCCGTTCTTGACGACATACCAGAGGTTGACATTAATGGCTTCAAGATGCACGCGCATCTTATTCTTCCAATAGGGATATTCAGTTCCATCGAACACGGGGAAAGCAGCGGAGACTTTGATTATCCCTGCAGTCGACATAGCTAAACTCCAGGTGGTTAAACTGAATCACACAGAACAAGGGAGTACCTTGCTCTGATACCAATTGAAAGTGCTAGTTATCGACTAGACGGGGGGTGAATAGGCGATTTTTATGAAAGTCTACAAAACGTGAAGTTTCAAAGACAAACAATAGAAATGACCTAATTGATATGCAGTGGAAGATAAACTACAACAAGCAAACCATAGTCAAGTATGCAATAATGTGAAAGTACAAAGACTAATAGCAGCTTGGTAGTAAGGATCGGGATGGAAGATAGTATGAAGCCAACAAATGATAGTAGTCAAGCAATAAAGTCAAACAGGTACGACAAATAGGCAATGACTTCACGAAGACAAACACTAAGTAAAGGGAGGGAGAGGATAGAACCAGTCACTTGTTGAAGACACATGATTTGTTGGACCAGTTTCAGTTGCTGTGACAACTGTACGTCTGGTTAGGGAGGCTGAGATTCAACTCAGAAGACCGCGTCTTCACCTTATTCCCCTTGAGCTAAGGACACACAGTCCTCGCCCAATCACTCTGGTAAGTCTTCAAGGTAGACTTCCAAACCTTCACAGACTTCGTTCACCGGCGATCCATAATGACTCTTGGATGCTCAGAACGCGACGCCTAACCGGCTGGAGGATACACAGTCCTCAAGTGTAATAAGTCTTCAGGTCATGCAGACAGAAAGACTTCAGTGATGCCTAACACTCTTTCGCTCTGGGTGTTTGGGCTTTGTCCTCGCGAGGATTTCTCTCTCTCAAAGGCTTCAAGGTGGGTTGCTCTCAAACGACAAAAGCCGTGTACTAACTCTGAGCAGCCACCAATTTATGGTGTAGGGGGTGGGCTATTTATAGCCACTAGGCAACCTGACCTGATATGTCCAAAATGACCCTGGGTCACTAAGGAACTAACACGTGTTCCAACGGTCAGATTTCAAACACACACGGCAACTTTACTTGGGCTACAAGCAAAGGTGACTCATCCAGCTCTGGATAAGATTCGCTCTCATTGTCTTTGCTCGAAGACATAGGATTTGGGTTGAGCATCACTTCAGTCATTCTGACTTTGTTCACTTGGACCCCACTTAACAGTACGGTGGTTCCTATGACTCAACAAAGAAGAAAAGGAAACAACGAAACGATACAGTCTTCGCGCTCCATAGTCTTCACTCAATGTCTTCTCATGTCATAGTCTTCAATATGAATATCTTCACATACCACCATTGTCGTCAATGTATTCATACATTTTTAGGGGTCATCTCCGGTAGGTAAACCGAATCAATGAGGGACACTACCTGCGTTATCCTACAATTCTCACAAACGCATTAGTCCCTCAACCAAATTTGTCGTCAATACTCCAAAACCAACTAGGGGTGGCACTAGATGCACTTACAATCTCCCCCTTTTTGGTGATTGATGACAAACTGGTTGAAGTTTTCAACAGGGATAAAGTATGTGAAATTGTAAAGGATAGGATATTGTCTTCATAAGTGGCAAAGGCTCCCCCTGAAGATGTGCATATAAGCAATTTGCTTTTGGAATGCAAATGCACACGGAAGGTTGTACTTGTGGAGATCCTCTTCGACTTATGAAGATAATTCATCATGCATGAAATGATATAACTAAGAGAATGACATGCATAATGAAAAATGGACGTCTGCAGAATGATCTAAGTGCGGAAGTTATCATCGCACATGGAAAAGCAAATAAGTAGCAGACGACCATCGAGTTTAAGTGTTACAACTCAAAGAACCAAATGTATCAAAAGCAAGAGTTGTAAACACTAGGCAAAATATAAAGCAACCGCCCATATGAACCCGCTTGAAGACTATCAAACTCATATGCTTCTCCCCCTTTTGTCAGTAATGACCAAAAAGGTTTGAAGACATAGAGCATCTACTCGTTCCCATGAGGAGTAGGTGAAGCAACAGGGTTGTCGTTGTTGTTTGGCGGCGCAGACGAACTTGGTGCAGTGTCGATGCATGCAGAAGTAGGGGGCGGTAAAGTAGCATCGTCTTCATCATTGATCACTTTGGCATTCACAGTTGCCGCGGAGGAAGAATAGTCAGAGTCTTCAAGGGATGGGGTTCGACGTAGGACAACATTCCATGGAGGAGTGGAGTCAAACTTGAATCTTTCAGTGAAGCCATCGTCTTGAAGATCTGCTTCAGCACTGAGCAGTGTCAAACTCTTCCATGATCTCCGACAGGTCTCATGAGTGACAAAAGCATTCTTGGTGGCAAGATTTCAAATGCGATTGACGTCCACCAAGAGGCTTTGCATCTGTCGCTTGAGCCAGAAGTGATGCTTGTCTTTTTTCTGATGCAGTGCCACAAGAAGTTCTCGGTCATTGAGGACGCGAGAGCGCTTCTTAGGCCTTTGGGAAATTGTGCTCTCAGTAGCTTCAGTTTGCGCATGGTGAGGCAGACGAGTGTTCCCAGCCATTGGATAGACACGAGTTACTGCTTGGACTCCTTCCATGGGCTGAGTGAAGCTTTGGTGATCAGCATTTTGAAGACAAAGAGGCTTCTCGGCAGGCTTAGGGTATATGGCCTCAATTGACATATCAACCTCTGGTAGAAAGATCAGATGATTGTGAGCAGAGGGCTGATAGTTGATAGTAGAGTGTAGCTTGATGAGGCGCATGACCCATGGAGCATAGAATTTCAGGCCAAAAAGGTCAGATCCAGACGCAGCCAGTTGCCGGATGAAGAATTCTTGTGTATTGAAGCTGATTCCATTGAGGATGTAAAAGACCAATGTCTTCATGGCTCCTTCAAGTTTTGCAGCTGATGAATGCCCTTTGATAGGCCATAGAGTTCGCCTGATGATGTGATATATTGTCCGAGGCAGATACTCAAGGTCATCAACAAAGAACTCCTTTGGGTATTCAGCGTCAGGTGGCAGAGGCTTCATCATGCTCAACATCTGGCTCATGTTGGGCTCTGGCTTATGGAAGATGCTCGCCAGTGCATTGCGGTGGAGTTGACAATCAGGTTCGAACAGCTCTCCGGGAGTGGATAGGCCTATAAGCTCAATGACGTCAAGAGCTTTGGCTTCATGATGAACATTTCCTGTCATCCACTCGAGAACCCATGTCTTTGTATCCCTGTAGTAGCCGCGAATGTGAGGGTAGCATAGAATTGAAGCAAAAGTTCCTCATTCCAATGTTCTTTGTCTGTCACAAAGCTGAGCAGACCAGCATCATGAAAGCAGTCAAGTGCTTCTTCTAAGCATGGCAGTCCAGCAATGGCTTCAGTGTCGAGGCACATATGAGGGAAAATACGCCCTTGATCATACAAAACGCAGGAGTAATAGCTTCGCTGCTGATAGCTCCAGAAACGATCAGATGATATTCTTGGCCTTGAGTAGGGGTTCTTTGCTCTGTCAAAGAAGGTGTTGTGGCTTTTGAAGCCATTTGCATTGAAGGACCCTGTAGAGGTGGTAGTACCTGGGAACCTTGGCAGTCTTGGCTTTGGTTTCTGGATCAGTGGCCTATGCTCAACATGATAATCAAACTGAGGACCAGAGGCATTAGGCGGAGGGCCCAGAACGGTCCATTTGACAGTGATTAGATGACCATAGTTGTATGCTTGCTCAATTGTATGGGGCCTTGGTGGCGGAACAGGAGCAGTGGCAACAACAGAGGCTTCAGGCTGCACAACAGAAGCTTCAGGAGTAGTTTCAGCATTGGCTTCTGGCATATTGGTTGATGCAGGCTCCACATTTGCTTCAGCCATGACTACGTTATTGGCTTCATTTATGTTGGTGGTGGCAGCCTCAAGATTTTCAACCTCCACTTGATGAGCTGGAGGGTCGGGCACTGGCACGTTCACTTCGGGAACAACTTCTTCAGTAATGAGGGGAGTAGGGACACGTTCGTCTTCTTGTTTGTCATCGGCTGATGCAGCCGGATTGTCTTCAGCAGCTTTGGCGTCAGACACAGAGACATTCACAGTCGGAGTGGCTTCTGGAAACACTTGACATGCAACAGATTGGTGGTGCACTTCTCCTTCTAGAATGCTCGAAAGAGGGACTTGAGGCCTTGGTCCTTTGTGAAGCCTGCGTAATGCTAGCGACGCCTTTGGATATGGAGTTGGCTGGGCTCATCCTCTTCTTCTTGTATAGGTGGTGTGACTTGTTGTTGTTGGGGAGTACTCGGGGAGTCTTGTTGTTGTGGGTGATCAGCCCATGATGCATCCTGAGCAATTGGCGTCAGAGGACGACCAATGCTGACGAGTTTGCTGTTTGTGAGAACAGGTGATGATACCACGTTGTGTTTGATCTAAGGAAGAACTTCATCATATTCAACATTTTCATTGTGACCAATGTCTTCAGCAGCGGTGGGATCAGCTGCTGGAATGCCTTCAGCTTCATGAGCCTTTGTGGAAGCAGGCTCATGAACTATCATCTGTTGTTCTTGGTGTTCAGATGCAGGGCGAACCATTGAGATAGGTTCAACAACTAAGGGCTCTGTGGGAGTAGCCCGATTCTTCTTGGTTTTGCGCTTCTTCTCAGAGGGATCAACATCAGAGGCTTCAGGATTTTTCCTTTTTCTGGCTTCAGCCTCGGCAGTCCGTGTCTTCTTCAGTTCTGAAGCAGTTGACCTGACCTTTGCCTTCGAGCCATTCATGCTGCTTGGGAAGACTATGCGAGGTTCTTCCTCCCTTGAAGGTGCAGATTGGTCAGTTGATGGCTTCTTCTTCGATGCATCCATTCAGGGGTCAATGCCAGGACGACCAAGAGCCTTGCGCTTCTCAGCCTCATTGTAGGCTTGCACACACTTGTCAGCCAGACTCTTCATACGCTCACGAGAGCCTTTAGCTTCTTCGCGCTTCTTGAGAAAGGTTTCTTTGAGCTCGTGCAGCATGATCTTGAAGTTTTTGACATCTTGCACGCTGAGCTTGGCCACATGCTTCTTGAACTGAGCTTTCTCATAGTCGTTCTTGTGCTTCAGTTCAATGATGCGTTGAGCAAGAGCTAGCTCAGAAGCAATGGCGCCATTGAAGGAGACGCTGAGGCCAATGGGAAGTTGCAGATCATCAAAGCTGAGATTTGGGGTGTCAAACCACTCATCAATGAAGTTATGGATGATTGCCACATCAAAGAGAGGCAAATCATTGAAGATCTCTGCTTCTTCCTTGCTCTTGATCAGTTGCTCAAGAGCATCATCTGCAAGATCTTCATCCCTGGACAGATTAATGTGCTCTTCTCGCAAAATGGCAGCAGGAGTCAATGTGTGATCAGTATTTGAAAGTGCTAGTTATCGACTAGAGCGGGGGAGGGGGGGTGAATAGGCGATTTTTACGAAAGTCTTCTAAACGTGGAAGTTTCGAAGACAAACAATAGAAATGGCCTAATTGATATGCAGTGGAAGATAAACTACACTAAGCAAGCCATAGTCAAGTATGCGATAATGTGAAAGTACAAAGACTAATAGCAGCTAGGTAGTAAGGATCAGGATGGAAGATAGTATGAAGCCAACAAACGAGAGTAGTCAAGCAATGAAGTCAAACAGGTATGACAATTAAGCAATGACTTCACGAAGACAAACACTAAGTAAAGGGGAGAGAGGATAGAACCAGTCACTTGTTGAAGACACATGATATGTTGGACCAGTTCCAGTTGCTGTGACAACTATACGTCTGGTTAGGGAGGCTGAGATTCAACTCAGAAGACCGTGTCTTCAGCTTATTCCCCTTGAGCTAAGGACACCTAGTCCTCGCCCAATCACTCTGGTAAGTCTTCAAGGTAGACTTCCGAACCTTCACAGACTTCGTTCACCGGTGATCCACAATGACTCTTGGATGCTCAGAACGCGACGCCTAACCAGCTGGAGGATTCACAGTCCTCAAGTGTAATAAGTCTTCAGGTCACACAGACAGAAAGACTTCAGTGATGCCTAACACTCTTTGGCTCTGGGTGTTTGGGCTTTGTCCTCGCAAGGATTTCTCTCTCTCAAAGGCTTCGAGGTGGGTTGCTCTCAAACGACAAAAGCCGTGTACTAACTCTGAGCAGCCACCAATTTATGGTGTAGGGGGTGGGCTATTTATAGCCACTAGGCAACCTGACCTGATATGTCCAAAATGACCCTGGGTCACTAAGGAACTGACACGTGTTCCAACGGTCAGATTTCAAACACACACGGCAACTTTACTTGGGCTACAAGCAAAGCTGACTCATCCAGCTCTGGATAAGATTCGCTCTCATTGTCTTTGCTCGAAGACATAGGATTTGGGTTGAGCATCACTTCAGTCATTCTGACTTTGTTCACTTGGACCCCACTTAACAGTACGGTGGTTCCTATGACTCAACAAAGAAGAAAAGGAAACAACGAAACGACACAGTCTTCGCGCTCCATAGTCTTCACTCAATGTCTTCTCATGTCATAGTCTTCAATATGAATATCTTCACATACCACCATTGTCGTCAATGTTTCATACATTTTTAGGGGTCATCTCCGGTAGGTAAACCGAATCAATGAGGACACTACCTGCGTTATCCTGCAATTCTCACAAACGCATTAGTCCCTCAACCAACTTTGTCGTCAATACTCCAAAACCAACAAGGGGTGGCACTAGATGCACTGACAATCTCCCCCTTTTTCGTGATTGATGACAAATTGGTTGAAGTTTTCAACGGGAATAAAGTATGTGAAATTGTAAAGAATAGGGTATTGTCTTCATAAGTGGCAAAGGCTCCCCCTGAAGATGTGCATATAAGTAATTTGCTTTTGGAATGCAAATGCACATGGCAGGTTGTACTTGTGGAGATCCTCTTAACCTTATGAAGATAATTCATCATGCATGAAATGATGTAACAAAAGGAATGACATGCATAATGAAAAATGGACGTCTGCAGAATGATCTAAGTGCGGAAGTTATCATCGCACAAGCGGAATTTATCATCGCATCACAGAAAAGCAAATAAGTAGCAGACGACCATCGAGTTTAAGTGTTACAACTCAAAGAACCAAATGTATCAAAAGCGAGAGTTGTAAACACGAGGCAAAATATAAAGCAACCGCCCATATGAACCCTCTTGAAGACTATCAACTCATACGCTTCTCCCCCTTTTGGTAGTAATGACCAAAAAGGTTTGAAGACATAGAGCATCTACTCGTACTCATGAGTAGGAGAAGCATCAGGGTTGTCGTTGTTGTTTGGCGGTGTAGATGTACTTGGTGCAGTGTTGATGCGTGCAGAAGTAGGAGGCAGTGAAGTAGCATCGTCTTCATCATCGATCACTTTGGCATTCACAGTTGCCGCGGAGGAAGAATAGTCAGAGTCTTCAAGAGATGGGGTTCGACGTAGGATAACATTCCATCGAGGAGTGGAGTCAAACATGAATCTTTCAGTGAAGCCATCGTCTTGAAGATCTTCTTCAGCACTAAGCAGCGTCAAACTCTTCCATGATCGCCGACAGGTCTCGTGAGTGACAAAGGCATTCTTGGTGGCAAGATTTCGAATGCGATTGACGTCCACCAAGAGGCTTTGCATCTGTCGCTTGAGCCAAAAGTGATGCTTATCTTGTTTCTGATGCAGTGCCACAAGTAGTTCTCGGTCATTTAGAACGCGAGAGTGCTTCTTGGGTCTTTGGGCAATAGTACTCTCAGTAGCTTCAGTTTGCGCATGACGAGGCAGACGAGTATTCCCAGCCATTGGATAGATACGAGTTATTGCTTGGACTCCTTCCATGGGCTGAGTGAAGCTCTGGTGTTCAACATTTTGAAGACAAAGAGGCTTCTTGGCAGGCTCAGGGTATATGGCTTCAACTGACATATCAACCTCTGGTAGAAAGATTAGATGATTGCGAGCAGAGGGCCGATAGTTGACAGAGGAGTGTAACTTGATGAGGCGCATGACCCATGGAGCATAAAATTTCAGGCCAAAAAGGTCAGATCCAGACGCAACAAGTTGCCGGATGAAGAATTCTTGTGTGTTGAAGCTGAGGCCATTGAAAATGTAGAAGACCAATGTCTTCATGGCTCCTTCAAGTTTGGCAGCTGATGAATGTCCTTTGATAGGCCATAGAGTCCGCCTGATGATGTGATATATTGTGCGAGGCAGATACTCAAGGTCATCAACAAAGAACTCCTTTGGATATTCAGCGTCAGGTGGCAGAGGCTTCATCATGCTCAACATCTGGCTCATGTTGGGCTCTATCTTATGGAAGATGCTCTCCAGTGCATTGCGGTGGAGTTGACAATCAAGTTCGTACAGTTCTCCGGGAGTGGGTAGGCCAATATGCTCAATTACATCAAGAGCTTTGGCTTCATGATGAACATTTCCTGTCATCCACTCGAGAACCCATGTCTTTATATCCCTGTTGTAGCCGCGAATGTGGAGTGTAGCATAGAATTGAAGCAAAAGTTCCTCATTCCAATGTTCTTTGTCTGCCACAAAGCTGAGCAGACCTGCATCACGAAAGCAGTCAAGTGCTTCTTCTAAGCATGGCAGTCCAGCAATGGCTTCGGTGTCGAGGCGCATATGAGGGAAAATGCGCCCTTGATCATACATAACGCAGGAGTAATAGCTTCGTTGCTGATAACTCCAGAAACGATCAAATGATATTCTTGGCCTTGTGTAGGGGTTCTTTGCGCTGTTGATAAAGGTGTTGTGGCTTTTGAAGCCATTTGCATTGAAGGACCCTGTTGAGTTTGCAGCACCTGGGAACCTTGGTAGTCTTGGCTTAGGTTTCTGGACCTGAGGCCTATGCTCAACATGATAATCAAACTGAGGACCAGAAGCAATAGGCGGAGGGACCAGAATGGGCCATCAGACAGTGGTTAGCTGACCATGATTGTATGCTTGCTCAATAGTATAGGGCCTTGGTGGCGGAACAGGAGCAGTGGCATCAACTGAGGTTTCAGGTTGCACAACAGACACTTCAGGAGCAAGCTCCACATTAGCTTCAGCCATGACAACGTCATTGGCTTCATTGGTGTTTGTGGTGGCAGCCTCAAGATTTTCAACCTCCACTTGATGAGCTGGAGGGCCAGGCACTGGCACGTTCACATCAGGAACAACTTCTTCAGTATTGGGGAGAGTGGGGACACGTACGTCTTCTTGATTGTCATCGGCTGATGCAGCCGGATTGTCTTCAGCAGCTTGGGCTTCAAACATGGAGACATTCACATTCGGAGTGGCTTCTGGAAACACTTGACGTGCAACAGATGAGTGGTGCACTTCTCCTTCTGGAATGCTCGAAAGAGGGACCTGAGGCCTTTGTCCTTTGCGAAGCCTGCGAAAAGCTGGCGACGCCTTTGGAGATGGAGTTGGCTGGGACTCAAGGTCTTCTTGTTCTTCTTGAACAGGCGGTGTAACTTGTGGTTGTGGTTGGGGAGTACTTGGGGAGTCTTGTTGTTGTGGGTGATCAGCCCATGATGCATCCTGAGCAATTGGCGTCAGAGGACGACCAATGCTGATGAGTTTGCTGTTCGTGAGAACAGGCAATGATACCAAGTTGTCTTCGATCTGAGGAAGAACGTCATCATCTTCAACATTGTCATGGTGACCAATGTCTTCAGCAGCGGTGGGTTCAACTGCTGGAATGTCTTCAGCTTCATAAGCCTCTGTGGAAGCAGACTCATGAACTATCATCTATTGTTCGTGGTGTTCAGATGTAGGGCGCACCATTGAGATGGGTTCAACAACCAAGGGCTCTGTGGGAGCAGCCCGATTCTTCTTGGTTTTGCGCTTCTTCTTGGAGGGAGCAGCATCAGAGGCTTCTGTAGTTTTCCTTTTTCTGGCTTCAGCCTCTGCAGCCCTCGTCTTCTTCAGTTCTGAAGCGGTTGACATGACCTTTGGCTTCGAGCCAGTCATGCTGCTTGGGAAGACTATGCGAGGTTCTTCCTGCCTTGAAGGTGTAGATTGGGCAGTTGATAACTTCTTCTTCTTTGCAGCCATTCTTGGGTCAATGCCAGGACGACCAAGAGACTTGCGCTTCTCAGCCTCATTGTAGGCTAGCACACACTTGTCAGCCAGACTCTTCATACGCTCACGAGAGCCTTGAGCTTCTTCACGCTTCTTATGAAAGGCTTCTTTGAGCTCGCGCAGCATGATCTTGAAGTTTTTGACATCTTGCATGCTGAGCTTGGCCACATGCTTCTTGAACTGAGCCTTCTCATAGTCGATTTTGTGCTTCAGTTCAACGATGCACTAAGCAACAGCCAGCTCAGAAGCAATGGCGCCATTGAAGGAGACGCTGAGGCCAATGGGAAGTTGCAGATCATCAAAGCTGAGATTTGGGGTGTCAAACCACTCATCAATGAAGTTATGGATGATTGCCACATCAAAGAGAGGCAATTTATTGAAGATCTCTGCTTCTTCCTTGCTCTTGATCAGTTGCTCAAGGGCATCATCCGCAAGATCTTCATCGCTGGACAGATCAATGTGCTCTTCTCGCAGAATGGCAGCAGGAGTCAAGATTTTATCAGTGTGCTTGACGATTTTCTTTTTCTTCTCCGTCTTCTTGGAGATACGTGATAGATCCTCAGACTGCACACTGTCTTCAGGAGGTGCAGTGGCCAGTGGCTTCACACGTGAAGCTTTTGGAGGAGCAGCTGATCCTGAAGCCTTAAGCTTCTTTAGCTTCTGCGGATTTTGAGGAGGAGCTGGGGCTTCATCAGTGTCAGCATCATTATCAGAATGATCCACTTTGGCACCTTGGACCAAGATGTAGGTGATGAGGCCATCAAGGTTGGAGAAGGGGCCGATGACATTGGGTTCTGCACGGGGAGCAGAGGGACCAGGATTGAAGTCTAATCCCAATGACTTCTTGTTTTCTTTGACCGATGCCTTTGCGTGCTGAAAGTTACGCTTGAAGAGATTGTCGTCACGACACCAGAGCAATGATGTTGAGTTGGCATTTTCAGGCTGAGGTCCACGGACCATATAGGGATAGAAACCCTGTGCAATAGCTTCAGCTCTGTTCTTGGGTTGAAGGCCTCGATAGAGATATCACCCCAAGGACTTTTGATAGCATTCTTCTCAGCATATTACCGGGTCACGAACTTGTATTTGAACCATTGTTCATCCCAATATCGTCGAATCCATTGGATCCGTGTCTTGCACTGATGATAATTCTCTTTAGGATCTGTCTTATAAAGTTCTGCGAGGTCATCAGGCAAATCTTTTGATGTTCCCCCTCGACGCTGTCTGCCACCCTTCCTTACTGACTTCTCTGTAGCCATGAACTTCAAACTGAATGGTTTCAATACGTTCAGAGGCTTCAAGGGCTTTCGCTTGCTGGACAAACAAGAACTGGCTTCAGGAGAATCAATGTGATGCAGTAAGAATTCCGCAAACGAATGCAGACTATGAGAACCAAGGGATTCTCCCACGGACATGTACCTGTGACAACATTAGAGATGCGAGGGAAGGGGAAGAGGTCATATGCATTCTCAAAAGATTTTGAAGATAAATCAGTTTGAAGACATTGACCTCATGATGCGAAGACATTCACTTATATGTTGAGAGTTGGTTCCAGATTTGTACGAATCCGTGAATAAGTACAAGTGAGGAATCTAACTAGATATGAAGCTTAAGTGAATATACTAGGCAGTATAAGGTGCAGACTGACTAGATCTAACATTGTATAAGTAGAAACCACTTTTGGTAAAGAGGATGAATCTTTGAGGATAAAAAAGATGGTAAAAATAGAGTTATATTTACCACACGAAGAACTGCTAGATGGGATGAATAGGAGACCGAGCAGTTCAATCCACCGTGCCCTAACTTGGCGACGGAGGACACCTACGGCAGCGGCGGAGAGGACGATGTCCGCGACCGGCGTGAGGACGGCATCGGAGAAGTTGCAGCAGCTAAGCGCTTCGTCGCCGGCGTCGTCGATAGCTAGCGGTGGCGCTAGGGTTTTGACGAGGCGGAGAGGTGGAAGAAGGTTTTCTTTACAGCAAGGGGCATGTATTTATAAGGAAGTGTGCGGCACAGCGCAATTACGCAGGTGCCCCTGGCGGTTCACATCTGAGGGGCACGTGGCAAGCATGCAACATACTCAGAGTTGTCCCATGTTCCCTCGCCCGCCAGGCATGTCGGATGGTTGTTTCGGCTAATCCGGATTTTAGCCAATAAAGATAAATCATTTAAACAGACTTAATGTTTGTCTGTGTGTCTTCTGCTGACTAGGACGCAGAGAAGACATTCGACAGTTTCAATAGAATGCATATGATTTGGACAGATAGAGTTTGAGATAGAAAGCACAGAGTGATTAGGGTCCGGTCACATTCACGTAGTTCAAAAGATTCAAATAGGGAGACATAGCTATAAGTGAATGCTGTAGAGGACAGAACACTAGTATATATATATATATATATATATATATATATATCAGAAAGCAATCAAATCATCATAGTGAAGAGAATCATGAAGATAAGTTGAAGTTGAAGACAAACAAAATGCGAAGACATTGCAAAAATAACGCCATGAGTGAAACACTTCAAACCAAGAAATTTGGTGGTGGCTTTACCCACCGTATAGGAAGTATTAGACCCAGACACGACGCACAATTATCGTGGAGCTCCGAGGTTAAATTCCACATTAATGTATTCACACTCGGAATGTAAGTCTTGATTAATTGAAGATATAATTTACTTCGTGTGTTGCACATCTAAGTCATCAACATGCATAAGTGTTAGGATGTGTGCCCGATCACAGGACATTTGAGGATTCCAAGATATTTAGCTCACACCGTAACTTGCAAAACCTTTTCTCATCCAAGGGCTTTGTGAAGATATTTGCCAGTTGCTCTTCAGTGTTGACGTGAATGATGTCAATATCTTTCTTCATGACATGATCTCTGAGAAAGTGATGACGAATTTCAATGTTCTTTGTCTTCGAGTGTTGGACTGGATTGTTGGCAATCTTGATGGCGCTTTCGTTGTCGCAGAAGAGAGGTACTTGTTTCAGATTGATGCCATAGTCCTTGAGAGTTTGCTTCATCCATAGAAGCTGAGCGCAGCAAGATCCAGCAGCAATGTATTCAGATTCAGCAGTTGAGAGTGACGCACAGTTCTGCTTCTTTGAAGACCAACAGACAAGTGATCGTCCCAGAAAGTGACATGTGCCTGATGTAGACTTGCGATCCACCTTGTCACCAGCATAATCAGCATCCGAAAAACCAACCAAATCAAATTTTGAGCCCTTTGGATACCGTAATCCGAGTGTTGGGGTGTAAGCCAAATATCGAAGAATTAGCTTCACAGCTAAGTGATGTGATTCCTTTGGTGCCGCTTGGAATCGAGCACACATGCAAACACTAAGCATAATATCTGGCCTAGATGCATAAGATAAAGTAAAGAACCAATCATGGAGCGGTATACCTTTTGATCGAACTCTTTACCATTGTCGTCGGGACCAAGATGGTGTTTGGCTGGCATTGGCGTCGTATAGCCTTTGCAATCTTGCATTCCAAACTTCTTTAGACAATCTTTGAGGTATTTTTCTTGAGATATGAAGATGCCATTCCTTTGCTGACGAATTTGAAGACCAAGGAAGAATTTCAGCTCAACCATCATGGACATCTGATATTGCTCTTGCATCATGTATCCAAATTCATCACTATACTTCTGGTTGGTGCATCCGAAGATAGTGTCATCCACATATATTTGGCACACGAACAGTTCACCATCATATGTCTTCGTGAAGAGTGTGGGGTCAAGGGATCCAGGTTTGAAGCCTTTGCTCTTCAGGAAGTCTTTGATCATATCATACCAAGCGTGAGGAGCTTGTTTGAGGCAATACAGTGCTTTGTTTAGCTTGTACACCATATCAGGATGTTTTGGATCATCAAAGCCAGGTGGTTGAGCTACGTACACTTCTTCTTCAATCTTGCCGTTGAGAAATGCACTCTTCACATCCATTTGATGTAGCAGAATGTTGTGGTGATTAGCATAGGCTAGCAGTATACTAATAGCTTCTAGCCTAGCCACAGGAGCAAATGTTTCATCGAAGTCAATTCCTTCAACTTGAGTATATCCTTGAGCCACAAGACGTGCTTTGTTTCTGACTACTTGACCATGCTCATCTTGCTTGTTTCGATATATCCATTTTGTCCCAATAATGTTATGCTTGCGAGGGTCAGGACGCTTGACAAGTTCCCAAACATTGTTCAGCTTGAACTGTTGAAGTTCCTCTTGCATTGCTTGTATCCATTCAGGTTCCATAAAGGCTTCAGCAACTTTCTTGGGTTCTGATATTGACACAAAAGAAAAGTGCCCACAGAAATTTGCTAACTGTGTTGCTCTTGAGCGAGTAAGTGGACCAGGTGCATTGATGCTATCAATTATCTTCTCAATTTGTACTTCATTTGCAACTCGAGGATGAACAGGACGAAGACTTTGCTCTTGCTGATCATTGTCATCATTTGGATGATTGTCTTCTGTATGTGCATTGTCTTCTGATTGGTTAGGTGCAGAAATGATAAGTTCCTCTTCAGGCTGTGCTTCAGAAGGAATGATATCACCAGTTCCCATCAACTTGATCGATTCGCTGGGCGGAGCTTCATCTAGTGTACTTGGCAGGAGCTCTCTTTGTGAACCATTGGTTTCATCAAATCTCACGTCCACAGTTTCAACAATTTTGTAGAGATAGAGGTTGAAGACTCTGTAAGAGTGAGAGTCCTTTCCGTAGCCAAGCATGAAGCCTTCATGAGCTATAGGTGCAAATTTTGACTTGTGATGGGGATCCTTGATCCAGCACCTAGCTCCAAATACTCTGAAGTAGCTGACATTTGGCTTCTTTCCAGTAAGGAGCTCATAGGATGTTTTGTTCAGAAGCTTATGGATGTAAACATGGTTGATGATGTGACATGTTGTATCAATAGCTTCTGGCCAGAACTTTCTTGGTGTCTTGTATTCGTCGAGCATTGTTCGAGCCATCTCAATGAGGGTTCTGTTCTTGCGCTCTACGATGCCATTTTGCTGAGGAGTGTATGGAGCAGAAAACTCATGAGTGATTCCCATTGTATCCAGATAAAGATCAAGCCCTGCGTTCTTGAACTCAGTGCCGTTGTCACTTCTGATATGCTTGATCTTGACACCATAGTTGTTCATTGCTCGATTGGCGAAGCGTCTGAAGACATCTTGCACTTCAGTCTTGTAGAGAATTATGTGCACCCATGTGTATCTTGAGTAGTCATCAACAATGACGAAGACATAGAGACAAGCAGTTGTTGTGAGGGTAGAATAGTGAGTAGGGCCAAATAAGTCCATGTATAACAGCTCGAAGGGTTGAGATGTAGTCATGATTGTCTTCGAGGGGTGCTTTGCCGTTGTCATCTTTCCAGCTTCGCAGGCACCACACAAATGATCCTTCTTGAACTTGACACCCTCAATGCCTATGACATGCTTCTTCTTGACGAGTGTGTGTAAGTTCCTCATGCCAGCATGCCCCAGCCTCCGATGCCAGAGCCAGCATTCTGAAGCTTTTGCAAGAAGACATACGGCAAGCTGTGGACCTGCTGAGAAATCTACCATGTATAGATCATCTTTTCAATACCCTTCAAAGACTAGAGACTTGTCAGATTCCATTAGTACAAGGCAACGATATTTTCCGAATAGCACAATCATGTTTAAGTCACAAAGCATCAAGACAGACATTAAGTTGAAACTAAGGGATTCAACAAGCATCACTTTATCCATGTGTTGATCCTTTGAGATTGCAACTCTACCTAGACCCAATACCTTGCTTTTACCAGTGTCAGCAAACGTGATGTGACTCTTGTCTGATGGACGTAAGGTTGAGTCCATGAGAAGTCTTCGATCACTAGTCATATGATTAGTGCATCCTTTGTCAATAATCCATTCTGAAGCTTTTGGTGCCATACCCTACAGTGCAGTTAGGAGGATAGGCTTCACAAAGAGTGTTGTGAAGCATAAGTATTTGATGCTTATAAGGATTATCACAGCATAGGTCAAGGTTAGGACACATAGTATGACTGATAAGTGATTCAGATGTGAAATACATAGCAAGATCATTTTATCATGCATCCTATAATGTGTTTTAGGTCCCCAACAATAGTATCGGACGCCTTTGATTGCTGGCTGGAGACCATTCCCTGCAAAAGAAAGTTAATTCTTCTTCACCATCCACATCTTCAGGGGTGGTTTAGAAGCAATGAGTCTAAGTGCAGCATCTGAGAACTTCGGCTTTGAAGCCCTAGCAAATAGTCTTGCAGGAGATGAATGATACTCATATGAATAAGCAAAAAAGTTCTTAGTTCTATGAACATAGCGGTTTGAAGACACACGCTCATATTCATCAGTTTGAGTGCGATTTCCCTGCAAAACATTGGCGTTAGGGTGACTCAGATGAGTCCTGTATCTGTATGAAGCCTTTGGGCCATATGAAGCCATAGGTCTGGGGTTTGTTTTCTTCCTTGGTGGTGTCATGATGACATTCACACGAAGATTCTCAATACACTGCTTGGGTACCCAGATCTTCTTCATAGGTGGTCCATTCTTGCAGTTAGTACTAATATACCTGGCAGACACTTGACCATTCTGATTTTTGAACAGTTTATAGTTTGCATGAAAGGATTCATCAATGATGATAGGGTTAGCGCAAGTGAAGCCAGATAAGGTGGATGGATCTACTGAAGGTTCCTTTGCAGCAACCCATGTGGTTTTGGGATACTGCTCAGGCTTCCAGTAGGAACCATCAACATTCATTTTCCTCTCGAACCCAACACCCTCTTTCCTAGGGTTTCAGTTCAGAATCTGCTTTTTGAGGACATCGCAAAGTGTCTGATGTCCTTTCAGACTTTTATACATCCCTATTTCAAGCAATGTCTTCAACCTAGCATTTTCATCAGCAATAGTAGTGGTATCCTCCGCAGAGGGGCTAGTTACCACATTTGTAGTTGAAGACAATGCAATAGTAGTAGCAGTGGAACATTCAGCAATAGAGGTAGCGTTATCACGCTCAATGCATTTTAGACATGGTGGTTCAAATCCATCCGGTGTAACACTGATTTGTTGAGCAAGTAATGAATCGCGCTCCTTCTGAAGATCTTCATAATCCACTCTTATCTTTTCAAGGTCACGCTTTCTTTGAAGACATTCAGAAGAAAGCTTCTCGTGATCAGACAGGAGAGCATTATGTTGATCTTGAAGGACGTCAAACTTGGAATGAAGTCTCTGAAGACTCTCAACCAATGCTTTTGACTAATCCATTTCTTTACCCAACATATCATCGCTCTTACTTAGCATGTTTTGAACCTTTTCCAAGACTCTTGGTTGTTTAGTGGCAAGGGAAGCAAGTTTGACATAGCTGGAGCCAAATTCATCACCTGATTCATCATCACTAGTTTCAGAGAGGTAGCATTTAGTTACCTCAGTACCCCTTGCCATAAGGCATGGTGAAGATAATGTCGATTCAGGTGCAAAGGTCATATCCTTAAGAGACTCCTTGTAATCCTCAAACCAAGGATCATGACGAGTATGATGACCTTCATAGACCTCAGATAGCCAGTCCCAGATTAGCTTCCCGTGATTGAGGTGCATGATGTTCCTGAATTGATTTTGGGACAGACAGGAGCAGATGACATCCTTCGCCGTGAGGTTCAGTAGAGTGTACTTGCGAATGTCATCAGCATCCGCCATCTTGCATAGATCGGTAAGACCAATCTCAGTGACGGTCCATAGTTCGCTATCCATAGCCATGAGTCGCTTCTTCATCATGACCTTCCATCGAGGATACTCATGACCGTCAAAGGTGGGGCAAGATACATTCCTCAATCCTGCAGTCGACATAGCTGAAACTCCAGGTGGTTAAACCTAATCACACAGAACAAGGGAGTACCTTGCTCTGATACCAATTGAAAGTGCTAGTTATCGACTAGAGGGGGGTGAATAGGCAATTTTTACAAAAGTCTTCTAAACGTGGAAGTTTCGAAGACAAACAATAGAAATGGCCTAATTGATATGCAGCAGAAGATAAACTACACTAAGCAAGCAATAGTCAAGTATGCGATAATGTGAAAGTACAAAGACTAATAGCAGCTAGGTAGTAAGGATCAGGATGGAAGATAGTATGAAGCCAACAAACGATAGTAGTCAAGCAATGAAGTCAAACATGTATGACAATTAAGCAATGACTTCATGAAGACAAACACTAAGTAAAGGGGGGAGAGGATAGAACCAGTCACTTGTTAAAGACACAGGATTTGTTGGACTAGTTCCAGTTGCTGTGACAACTATACGTCTGGTTAGGGAGGCTGAGATGCAACTCAGAAGACCGTGTCTTCACCTTACTCCCCTTGAGCTAAGGGCACCTAGTCCTCGCCCAATCACTCTGGTAAGTCTTCAAGGTAGACTTCCGAACCTTCACAGACTTCGTTCACCGGCGATCCATAATGACTCTTGGATGCTCAGAACGCGACGCCTAACCGGCTGGAGGATTCACAGTCCTCAAGTGTAATAAGTCTTCAGGTCACACAGACAGAAAGACTTCAGTGATGCCTAACACTCTTTGGATCTGTGTGTTTGGGCTTTGTCCTCGCAAGGATTTCTCTCTCTCAAAGGCTTCGAGGTGGGTTGCTCTTAAACGACAAAAGCCGTAAACTAACTCTGAGCAGCCACCAATTTATGGTGTAGGGGGGGGGGGATATTTATAGCCACAGCGCAACCCGACCTGATATGTCTGAAATGACCCTGGGTCACTAAGGAACTGACACGTGTTCCAACAGTCAGATTTCAAACACACACGGCAACTTTACTTGGGCTACAAGCAAAGCTGACTCATCCAGCTCTGGATAAGATTTGCTCTCATTGTCTTCGCTCGAAGACATAGGATTTTGGTTGAGCATCACTTCAGTCATTCTGACTTTGTTCACTTGGACCCCACTTAACAGTACGGTGGTTCCTATAACTCAACAAAGAAGAAAAAGGAAACAACGAAACGACACAGTCTTCGTGCTCCATAGTCTTCACTCATGTCTTCTCAAGTCATAGTCTTCAATATGAATATCTTCACATACCACCATTGTCGTCAATGTCTTCATACATTTTTAGGGGTCATCTCCGGTAGGTAAACCGAATCAATGAGGGACACTACCTGCGTTATCCTGCAATTCTAACAAACGCATTAGTCCCTCAACCAACTTTGTCATCAATACTCCAAAACCAACAAGGGGTGGCACTAGATGCACTTATAGTATTCTTGACGATTTTCTTTTTCTTCTCCGTCTTCTTGGAGATACGTGATAGATCTTCAGACTGCACACTGTCTTCAGGAGGTGCAGTGGCTAGTGGCTTCGCACGTGAAGCTTTTGGAGAAGCAGCTGATCTGGAAGCCTTAGCCTTCTTTGGCTTCTGTGGCTTTGGAGTAGGAGCTGGGGCTTCATCAGTGTCAGCATCATCATCAGAATGATCCACTTTGGCACCTTGGACCGAGATGTGAGTGATGAGTCCATCAAGGTTGTAGAAAGGACCGATGACATTGGGTTCTGCATCACGTGAGCCGTCAGCACGGGGAGCAGAGGGACCAGGGTTGAAGTCTAATCCCAATGACTTCTTGTTTTCCTTGGACGATGCCTTTGCATGCCGGAAGTTGCGCTTGAAGAGATTATAGTCACGACACCAGAGCAATGATGATGGGTCGGCATTTTTAGGCTGAGGTCCACGGACCATATAGGGATAGAAACCCTCTGCAATAGCTTCAGCTCTGTTCTTGGGTGGAAGGCCTCGATAGAGAATATCTCCCCAAGGACTTTTGATAGCATTCTTCTCAGCGTATTCCTGGGTCACAAACTTGTATTTGAACCATAGTTTAGCCAATATCGTCGAATCCATTGGATTCGTGTCTTGCGCTGATTATAATTCTCTTCCGGATCTGTCTTGTAAAGCTCTGCGAGGTCATCAAGCAAATCTCTTGATGTTCCCCCACGATGCTGTCTGCCGCCCTTCCTTACTGATTTCTTTGCAGCCATGAACTTCAAACTGAATGGCTTCAATACGTTCAAAGGCTTCAAAGGCTTTCGCTTGCTGGACAAACAGGAACTAGCTTCGGGAGAGTTAATGTGATGCTGTAAGAATTCTGCAAACGAATGCAGACTATGAGAACCAAGGGATTCTCCCACGGACATGTACCTGTGACAGCATTAGAGATGCGAGGGAAGGGGAAGAGGTCATATGCATTCTCAGAAGATTTTGAAGATAAATCAGTTTGAAGACATTGACCTCATGATGCGAAGACATTCACTTATATGTTGAGAGTTGGTTCTAGATTTGTACGAATCCGTGAATAAGTACAAGTGAGGAATCTAACTAGATATGAAGCTTAAGTGAATATACTAGGCAGTGTGAGATGTAGACATAATAGATCTAACATTGTATAGGCAGAAACCAATTTTGGTAAATAGGATGAATCTTTGAGGATCAAAAAGATGGTCAAAATAGAGTTGTATTTACCACACAAAGAACTGCTAGATGGGATTGAATGGGAGACCGAGCAGTTCAATCCACCGTGCCCTAACTTGGCAACGGAGGACACCTACGGCGGTGGCGGAGAGGACGATGTCCGCGGCCGGCGTGAGGACGACGTCGGAGAAGTCGCGGCAGCTAAGCGCTTCGTCGCCGGCGTCGTCGAGAGCTAGCGGTGGCACTAGGGTTTTGACGAGGTGGAGAGGTGGAAGAAGGTTTTCTTTACCGCAGGGGACATGTATTTATAAGGAAGTGTGCGGCACAACGCAATAACGCAGGTGCCCCTGGCGGTTCACATCTGAGGGGCATGTGGCAAGCATGCAACATACCCAGAGTTATCCCACGTTACCACGCCCGCCAGGTTTGTCGGATGGTTGTTCCGGCTTCTCCGGATTTCAAGCAATAAGGATGAATCATTTAAAACAGACTCAATGTATGTCTCTGTGTCTTCTGCTGACAAGGACACAGAGAAGACATTCGACAGTTTCAATAAAATGCATATGATTTGGACAGATAGAGTTTGAGATAGAAAGCATAGAGATATTAGGGTCCGATCACATTCACTTAGTTCAAAAGATTCAACTAGGAAGACATAGCTATAGGTGAATGCTGTAGAGGACAGAACACTAGTATATATATCAGAAAGCAATCAAATCAACATAGTGAAGAAAATCATGAAGATAAGTTGAAATTGAAGACAAACCGAATGCGAAGACATTGCAAAAATAACGCCATGAGTGAAACACTTCAAAGCGAGAAATTTGGTGGTGGCGTTACCCACCGTATAGGAAGTATTAAACCCAGACACGACGCACAATTATCGTGGCGCTCCGAAGTCAAATTCCACATTAATGTATTCACACTTAGAATGTAAGTCTTCATTGATTGAAGATATACTTTACTTCGTGTGTTGCACATCTAAGTCATCAACATGCATAAGTGTTAGGATGTGTGCCTGATCACAGGACATTTGAGGATTCCAAGATATTTAGCTCACACCATAACTTGCAACACCTTTCCTCGTCCAAGGGCTTTGTGAAGATATCTGCCAGTTGCTCTTCAGTGTTGACGTGAATGATGTCAATATCTTTCTTCATGACATGATCTCTGAGAAAGTGATGACGAATTTCAATGTGCTTTGTCTTCAAGTGCTGGACTGGATTGTTGGCAATCTTGATGGCCCTTTTGTTGTCGCAGAAGAGAGGTACTTGTTTCAAATTGATGCCATAGTCCTTGAGAGTTTGCTTCATCCATAGAAGCTGAGCGCAGCAAGATCCAGCAACAATGTATTCAGATTCAGAAGTTGAGAGTGATACACAGTTCTGCTTCTTTGAAGACCAACAGACAAGTGATCGTTCCAGAAAGTGACATGTGCCTGATGTAGACTTGCGATCCACCTTGTCACCAGCATAACCAGCATCCGAGAATCCAACCAGATCAAATTTTGAGCCCTTTGGATACCATAATCCGAGTGTTGGGGTGTAAGCCAAATATCGAAGAATTCGCTTCACAGCTAAGTGATGCAATTCCTTTGGTGCCGCTTGGAATCGAGCACACATGCAAACACTAAGCATAATATCTGGCCTAGATGCACATAGGTAAAGTAAGGAACCAATCATGGAGCGGTATACCTTTTGATTGAACTCTTTACCATTGTCGTCGGGACCCAGATGGTGTTTGGCTGGCATTGGCATCGTGTAACCTTTGCAGTCTTGCATTCCAAACTTCTTTAGACAATCTTTGAGGTATTTTTCTTGAGATGTGAAGATGCCATTCCTTTGCTGACGAATTTGAAGACCAAGGAAGAACTTCAGCTCACCCATCATGGACATCTGATATTGCTCTTGCATCATGTATCCAAACTCATCACTATACTTCTGGTTGGTGCAGCCGAAGATAATGTCATCCACATATATTTGGCACACAAACAGTTCTCCATCATATGTCTTTGTGAAGAGTGTGGGATCGAGGGATCTAGGTTTGAAGCCTTTGCTCTTCAGGAAGTCTTTGATCGTATCATACCAAGCGCGAGGAGCTTGTTTGAGGCCATACAGTGCTTTGTTTAGCTTGTACACCATATCAGGATGTTTTGGATCTTCAAAGCCAGGTGGTTGAGCTACGTACACTTCTTCTTCAATCTTGCCATTGAGAAATGCACTCTTCACATCCATTTGATGTAGCAGAATGTTGTAGTGATTAGCATAGGCTAGCAGTATACGAATAGCTTCAAGCCTAGCCACAGGAGCAAATGTTTCATCGAAGTCAATTCCTTTAACTTGAGTATATCCTTGAGCCACAAGACGTGCTTTGTTTCTGACTACTTGACCATGCTCATCTTGCTTGTTTCGATATATCCATTTTGTACCAATAATGTTATGCTTGCGAGGGTCAGGATGCTTGACAAGTTCCCAAACATTGTTCAGCTTGAACTGTTGAAGTTTCTATTGCATTGCTTGTATCCATTCAGGTTCCATAAAGGCTTCAGCAACTTTCTTGGGTTCTGATATTGTCACAAAAGAAAAGTGCCCACAGAAATTTGCTAACTGTGTTGCTCTTGAGCGAGTAAGTGGACCAGGTGCATTGATGCTATCAATTATCTTCTCAATTTGTACTTCATTTGCAACTCGAGGATGAACAGGACGAAGACTTTGCTCTTGCTGATCATTGTCATCATTTGGATGATTGTCTTCTGTCTGTGCATTGTCTTCTGATTGGTTAGGTGCAGAAATGATAAGTTCCTCTTCAAGCTGTGCTTCAGAAGGCATGATTTCACCAGTTCCCATCAGCTTGATCGATTCGCTGGGCGGAGCTTCATCTAGTGTACTTGGCAGGAGCTCTCTTTGTGAACCATTGGTTTCATCAAATCTCACGTCCACAGTTTCAACGATTTTGTAGAGATAGAGGTTGAAGACTCTGTAAGAGTGAGAGTCCTTTCCGTAGCCAAGCATGAGGCCTTCGTGAGCTATAGGTGCAAATTTTGACTTGTGTTGGGGATCCTTGATCTAGCACCTAGCTCCAAATACTCTGAAGTAGCTGACATTTGGCTTCTTGCCAGTAAGGAGCTCATAGGATGTTTTGTTCAGAAGCTTATGGATGTAAACATGGTTGATGATGTGACATGCTGTATCAATAGCTTCTGGCCAGAACTTTCTTGGTGTCTTGTACTCGTCGAGCATTGTTCGAGCCATCTCAATGAGGGTTCTGTTCTTGCACTCTACGATGCCATTTTGCTGAGGAGTGTATGGAGCAGAAAACTCATGAGTGATTCCCATTGTATCCAGATAAAGATCAAGCCCTGTGTTCTTGAACTCAGTGCCGTTGTCACTTCTGATATGCTTGATCTTGACACCATAGTTGTTCATTGCTCGATTGGCGAAGCGTCTGAAGACATCTTGCATTTCAGTCTTGTAGAGAATTATGTGCACCCATGTGTATCTTGAGTAGTCATCAACAATGACGAAGCCATAGAGACAAGCAATTGTTGTGAGGGTAGAATAGTGAGTAGGGCCAAATAAGTCCATGTGTAACAGCTCGAAGGGTTAAGATGTAGTCATGATTGTCTTCGAGGGGTGCTTTGCCCTTGTCATCTTTCCAGCTTCGCAGGCACCACACAAATGATCCTTCTTGAACTTGACACCCTCGATGCCTATGACATGCTTCTTCTTGACGAGTGTGTGTAAGTTCCTCATGCCAGCATGCCCCAGCCTCCAATGCCAGAGCCAGCATTCTAAAGCTTTTGCAAGAATACATACGGCAAGCTGTGGACCTGCTGAGAAATCTACCATGTATAGACCATCTTTCCGATACACTTCAAAGACTAGAGACTTTCAGATTCCATAAGTACAAGGCAACGATATTTTCTGAATAGCACAATCATGTTCAAGTCACAAAGCATCGAGACAGACATTAAGTTGAAACCAAGGGATTCAACAAGCATCACTTTATCCATGTGTTGATCCTTTGAGATTGCAACTCTACCTAGACCCAATACGTTGCTTTTACCAGTGTCAGCAAATGTGATGTGACTCTTGTCTGATGGACGTAAGGTTGAGTCCATGGGAAGACTTCGATCACCAGTCATATGATTAGTGCATCCGCTATCCATAATCCATTCTGAAGCATGACGTGTCATACCCTACAGTACGGTTAGGGGTATAGGCTTCACCAAGAGTATTATGAAGCATAAACATTTGACGGGCAAAAGGATTATTGAAGCTCAGATCAAGATTAGGACCGATAGGATGAATGGCAAACAATTCAGGAACAAAATACATAGTGAGACCATTTGGGCATTTGATGTTGCACCCTACAAGATGTTTTAGGTCCCCAACAATAGCATCAGACGCCTTTGATTTTCGACTGGAGACCCTTCCCTGCAAAAGAGAGTTAATTCTTCTTAACCACCCACATCTTCAGGGGTGGCTTAGAAGCAATGAGTCTAAGTGCAGCATCTGAGAATTTCGGCTTTGGAGCCCTAGCAAATAGCCTTGCAGGAGATGAATGATACTCATATGAATAAGCAGAAAAGTTCTTAGTTCTATGAACATACCGGTTTGAAGACACACGCTCATATTCATAAGTTTGAGTACGGTTTCCCTGCAAAACATTGGCGTTAGGGTGACTTAGGTGAGTCCTTTGTCTGTATGAAGCCTTCGGACCATATGACGCCTTAGCTCTGGGGTTTGTCTTCTTCCTAGTGGTGTCATGATCACATTCACTGGAAGATTCTCAAGACAGCTTTTGGGAACCCAGATCTTCTTCATAGGTGGTCCATTCCTGCAGTTAGTACCAATATACCTAGCAAACACTTCACCATTCTGATTCTTGAACAACTTATAGTTTGCATCAAGGGATTCATCAATGATAACAAGATTAGCACAGGTAAAGCCAGATAAGGTGGATGGATCCACTGAAGGTCCCTTTGCAGCAACCCATGTGGTTTTGGGATACTGCTTAGTCTTCCAGTAGGAACCATCAACATTCATTTTCCTCTCGAACTCAACACCCTCTTTTCTAGGGTTTCGGTTCAGAATCTGCTTTTTGAGGACATCGCAAAGTGTCTGATGTCCTTTTAGACTTTTATACATCCCTGTTTCAAGCAATGTCTTCAACCTAGCATTTTCATCAGCAATAGTAGTGGTATCCTCCGCAGAGGGGTTAGTTACCACATGAGTAGTTGAAGACAATGCAACAGTAGCAGCAGTGGAACATTCAGCAACAGAGGTAGCGTTATCACGCTCAAGGCATTTCAGACATGGTGGTTCAAATCCATCCAGAGTGGGACTGATCTGTTGAGCACGAAGTGACTCATTCTCTTTTTGAAGATCTTCATGAGTCGCTCTCAATTTCTCAAGCTCTTGCTTCCTTTGAAGATAATCATAGGAGAGCTTTTCATGAGTGGTTGAGAGCGTTTCATGAAGACTTTCAAGTTCTTGGTACTTAGCATGAAGATTTTTTATGTCTTCAACTAAGGACTGTGAACGTGTCATTTCCACGTCCAACAGGTCATCGCTTTTGTCTAACAGTTTTTGAGTATGTTCCATAGCTTTTTGTTGTTCAGTTGCAATTTTAGCAAGTGTTTTGTAGCTGGGTTTGGATTCACAATCAGAGTCATCTTCACTTGATGTTTGAAAGTAAGCATCACATGATTTTACCTTGGCACCACATGCCATGAAGCAGTAGGTGGGAGCAGGATCGTCCTTGTCATCAGCTTCAGCGTTGGTGTGGAAGTCATTGTCTTCAGTGTTGAAGATGGACTTGGCAACATAGGCTGTGGCTAGAGCCAGACTTGCAACGCCAGGGTCGGACTCCTCTTCAGACACCACCTCCGCCTCCTCAGAAGCAGACTCCTCCTCTGAATCCATTTCCTTGCCAACAAAAGCACGAGCCTTGCCAGATGAGCTCTTCTTATGAGATGAAGACCTTCATCATTTCTTGAGCCAGATCGTGAAGACTTTCTGAAGCCCTTTTTCTTAGTGAACTTCTGGAACTTCTTCACAAGCATAGCATGTTCCTTTCCAATGTCTTCAGGATCATCAGAATTGCAGTCAGATTCTTCTTCAGATGAGGAAACAACTTTTGCCTTCAAAGCGCGAGTTCGGCCATAGTTGGGACCATAGATATCTCTTTTTTCAGAAAGCTGGAACTCATGTGTGTTGAGCCTCTCAAGTATATCAGACGGATCGAGTGTCTTGAAGTCAGGGCGTTCTTGTATCATGAGGGCAAGGGTGTCAAAGGAGCTGTCAAGTGATCTCAGTAGTGTCTTGATGATTTCATGCTTGGTAATCTCAGTGGCGCCGAGAGCATGAAGCTCATTTGTGATGTCAGCGAGGCGATCAAACGTGAGCTGGACATTTTCATTGTCGTTTCTCTTGAAGCGGTTGAAGAGGTTGCGAAGAACACTGATCCTTTGATCTCTCTGGGTTGAGACGCCTTTGTTGACCTTGGATAGCCAGTCCCAGACTAGCTTCGATGTTTCCAGAGCACTCACACGGCCATACTGTCCTTTGGTCAGATGACCACAGATGATGTTCTTGGCGGTAGAGTCCAGTTGAATGAACTTCTTGACATCAGTAGGGGTGACAGCTTCACCAGTTTTGGGAACGCCATTCTTGACGACATACTAGAGGTCGACATCAATGGCTTCAAGATGCATGCGCATCTTATTCTTCCAGTAGGGATATTCAGTTCCATCGAACACGGGGCAAGCAGCGGAGACTTTGATTATCCCTGTAGTCGACATAGCTAAACTCCATGTGGTTAAACCGAATCACACAGAACAAGGGAGTACCTTGCTCTGATACCAATTGAAAGTGCTAGTTATCGACTAGATGGGGGGGGGGGTGAATAGGCGATTTTTATGGAAGTCTTCAAAACATGGAAGTTTCGAAGACAAACAATAGAAATGACCTAATTGATATGCAGCGGAAGATAAACTACAACAAGCAAACCATAGTCAAGTATGCAATAATGTGAAAGTACAAAGACTAATAGCAGCTTGGTAGTAAGGATCAGGATGGAAGATAGTATGAAGTCAACAAATGATAGTAGTCAAGCAATGAAGTCAAACAGGTACGACAAATAGGCAATGACTTCACGAAGACAAACACTAAGTAAAGGGAGGGAGAGGATAGAACCAGTCACTTGTTGAAGACACAGGGTTTGTTGGACCAGTTCCAGTTGCTGTGACAACTGTACGTCTGGTTAGGGAGGCAGAGATTCAACTCAGAAGACCGCGTCTTCACCTTATTCCCCTTGAGCTAAGGACACAGAGTCCTCGCCCAATCACTCTGGTAAGTCTTCAAGGTAGACTTCCGAACCTTCACAGACTTCGTTCACCGGCGATCCACAATGACTCTTGGATGCTCAGAACGCGACGCCTAACCGGCTGGAGGATTCACAGTCCTCAAGTGTAGTAAGTCGTCAGGTCACGCAGACAGAAAGACTTCAGTGATGCCTAACACTCTTTGGCTCTCGGTGTTTGGGCTTTGTCCTCGTAAGGATTTCTCTCTCTCAGAGGCTTCAAGGTGGGTTGCTCTCAAACGACAAAAGCCGTGTACTAACTCTGAGCAGCCACCAATTTATGGTGTAGGGGGTGGGCTATTTATAGCCACTAGGCAACCCGACCTGATATGTCCAAAATGACCCTGGGTCACTAAGGAACTGACATGTGTTCCAACGGTCAGATTTCAAACACACATGACAACTTTACTTGGGCTACAAGCAAAGCTAACTCATCCAGCTCTGGATAAGATTCACTCTCATTGTCTTCGCTCAAAGACATAGGATTTGGGTTGAGCATCACTTCAGTCATTCTGACTTTGTTCACTTGGACCCACTTAACAGTACGATGGTTCCTATGACTCAACAAAGAAGAAAAGGAAACAACGAAATGATACAGTCTTCGCGCTCCATAGTCTTCACTCAATGTCTTCTCATGTCATAGTCTTCAATATGAATATCTTCACATACCACCATTGTCGTCAATGTCTTCATACATTTTTAGGGGTCATCTCCGGTAGGTAAACCGAATCAATCAGGGACACTACCTGCGTTATCCTGCAATTCTCACAAACGCATTAGTCCCTCAACCAAATTTGTCATCAATACTCCAAAACCAACTAGGGGTGGCACTAGATGCACTTACAATAGCCAACAAGTTCTCGTTCAAAGCTCAACACAAAGCAAATAGTTCTATCACTTGGTCTTCCCCCCTCTTGGCGATGTGCTCCTCATTCCTCTTCGAACGAGTCTCTTGCATTGTTGTTGTTGTGTGATGAGAAGTATGGTCCCTCAGAAACGAGGATGGACTCTTTCATTGCTTCTTTGGCTGTTTCCCCCCTTTTTTCTGGGTTGGCTAAGTGGGTGGAGATCCGTCATCCTCATCGTACTCCTCCTCGCCACCCCTTCCTCTTCTCCCTTGGCTTGCTCCTCATCCTCTTCTTCCTTGTCCTCCTTAACAATGCAAGACAATGAAGAGGCATGGCTAGAGGAACTTCCACTGGCATAGCTCGGTGAAGCGAGGGCACGTGTCGACGGTCCAGGAACATGCACATCATCAGAGCTAGCGCACCCAAGCACGCTCACTAGCTTGTGACAACGGTTCATGAACTTCTGCAATAACAGATAGACAAAAACATGATAGGGATCATGTCTATGGTTATGGATCTAGTAGTGACAAATACTTTATGCCTCATGTGATTACTATTGTCGAATGTATGGTCCAGCATGGGGTAGTTAGTGCCGATTGGATCAAGGGTTATCCTAAAACAATTGCCTATTCAAGTTAAATTTTTGGAACAATATTTATTTATCAACATTCATTTTATATGCATATACTCCATTAATATAGTACTCCCTCCGTCCTATGAGTTGATCGCGGTGCTCGGTCATGGTGTCACACACCGTCGTGACCCTCTGCTCGAGCCATAGGCGCAGCTCTCTCCGCATCGCCGCTGCCACCTCTGGTTCCGAATTGTGTGTGGGGTGGGGTGGGGTGAGGTGGGGAGGCATGGTGGCTTGCAATGGAGAGGCCCCGTCCAATCGGTATGCACTACATCAGAGGAGTTTTCTGACAACCCTACTCCTTCCCTCTCTTCGACCTTTCTTTCTTTTTTTCTGGCCAAAGACAACCACGACACCACCTTCTTGGGCCCCAAGAAAAGAAAAGGAATTCCATCCAACATTAATTGATGGATTAACTATGGCGCATTTTACTACAGTGTTGTTTGTGTGTGAAATAGGATCCAATCCCTTAAATAGTCTAACTAAGCTTTTGGAGGTGAGAATGCCATCAGGATAACTCCAGCGCGTGACCCCATCATGTCCGGGTGCGTTCGTTCGGGACAAAACGGACATACCAGACGGCCCAGCATGCGGACGCAAACAGACTTTTGTGTGTTTTCTGTCCGCTTTCGACCCATCCCAGGCCCAAGTTTGGGCCGCTTTTGAGGTAAACGGACGCATGGATGGGCGGGACGTGCACGCTTGTCCTCCCCTGGCCCGCCCATAGGTGGCACAAAGCACCTGCCCGACGCCCCATTTTGCCATACCCCCCCCCCCCAAACCCTCCCACGTCTGGACCTCCCCTCCGCCCACCACCCTCCCGCTATGACTGATGCCCCATCGAATTTCGACGGCCAAGCGGTCGACCCACCCCGAAAGGTGAACAATAAGAAGGCCAAGGGTCCAAAGAAGCCGCGGTCGGAACTCACGCCGGCGGAGCTCGCAAATATGGACGCGAAATCGGCCAAGAGGAGGAACCGATGGGCGGCGGCCAAGGGCAAGAACATCGCGACCATGTTCGCCACTGAGCATGCTGCGTTGGTGGTCGCATGACACAAGGCCAACATCAACGAGAAGGAGGCCATCGGCAACAAAGTGCATGCCCTCCTCATGCTTGGGTTGTACCATCCGACAAGTTTCTCGGTAGCGCCCGTCGGCCCGACGAGCACAAGCTCATTCGTTGCCCGGTGTTGGGGATATAACCCCACTGTGTAACCCACCCAGGAGGGGCCATGTTACGTTGTTGGTGACTTAAAAAGTAAGGCCTTAGACAGGCCCAAGAGACCAAGACATGAAGCAAGGAGGCGACTTACACAATAAGCCGGACGAAGGCCCAAGCCCATAAGAAGGGGGAGACCTGGCGGTGTAAGCCGCCCAATGGTGACTTGATTAATAAGGCAGAACGACTTGGGACCGGGATCGATCAGGAAGTATGACCCGACCCTGACTCTTGTAAGCCCAGGGCCTCGACCTGTGCATATAAAGGCGAGCCCTTGCGGCGGGTAAACCTAAGTGACAATCAATCAATAGCTAGGTCAAGCGATTCCACTCCCTTCTAATCGATACTCCATCAATACAACTCAAAGAAGGATGTAGGGTTTTACCTCGATCGTGAGGGGCCGAACCTGGGTAAACTCATGTCTCATCCCGCTCAACCCCTTTAAGCTAACCTACGTTGCGATGGCTCCACGCTTAAGTCCTTTCACAAGGACATCCACTACGATCAGAGACCCTTCGAGAAAAAGTGTGCGATGCAATAATCACAAACGATGGTGTCAGAGAACCGTAAAAAATGTGCAAAATGTTTGCGATGACGAATGCATCAAACACGTTTCAGATTTTAGTTGCATGTGCGATGCAGGGCATACGGTTCAGTTCTAACTGTTTGCGATGAGGAGTAGCAAAAGAAACGGGCAGCCAGATGAAGGCATGTGCAATACACTACATACAGTTCACTCGGATGAACTGTTTGTGATTAGGCAACACAAAAGAAATGGTCAGCCAGATCAAGTTGTGTGCGATATACAACATGTGGTTCACTCGGATGAACTATTTGTGTTGAGACAAGAGAACAGAAACGGTTCAATATAACAAGATGTGTATGATATGCGGCAAACAGGTCTCTAATAAAAAATGTGTACGAAGACCGGTAATAACACATACAATTGCTTCTAATAAGATGTATGTGATATGCTCTGTCTACATAACATGTATTGGCCATTGGGGGACGGGCGGTCATTCGGATACGCCATAGGGATGCGAAGAGGCATCCTATATCAGCAAGGACCAGCTGTTCCACCAGTAGCTCATCTAAGAGAACTCTCAAGTTAAATGTGCTCAGGCTAGAGCAGCCATCAGATGGGTGACTGGATGGGAAGTTGTGTTGATGTTAAATTAACTGATAGGATGGGTCATATTGGTCAAATGACCGAAATGACCCATTCCCTCAGCTAATTTAACCTCGAGGTCCTTGTTTTTTATTTTCATTTTATTTTTTAATATATGTTAAAGAAGGTCTACCACATTACTTTTTGACAATGTATATACGTGGCATACAGTTGATCCATCCGACCTGTTTGTGATGGAATAAGCCGTGTGTGTTGTGGGAAAACGCTTGCTAGTGTACAACCGTTTGTGATTGATGAATTCATCACCGACGGGTTCCCTAGTGTGGTCTGTGTTCTGAAGGAAATATGCCCTAGAGGCAATAATAAAGTTATTATTTATTTCCATAATTCATGATAAATGTTTATTATTCATGCTAGAATTGTATTAACCAGAAACTTAGTACATGTGTGAATACATAGACAAAAATATAGTCCCTAGTATGCCTCTACTTGACTAGCTCGTTAATCAAAGATGGTTATGTTTCCTAACCATAGACATGTGTTGTCATTTGATAAACGGGATCACATCATTAGGAGAATGATGTGATGGACATGACCCATCCGTTAGCTTAGCATTATGATCATTACAGTTTCATTGCTACTTCTTTCTTCATGACTTATACAAGTTCCTCAGACTATGAGATTATGCAACTCCCGAATACCGGAGGAATACTTTGCGTGCTACCAAACGTCACAATGTAAATGGGTGATTATAAAGGTGCTCTACAGGTGTCTCTGAAGGTGTTTGTTGGGTTGGCATAGATCGAGATTAGGATTTGTCACTCTGTATTTTGGAGAGGTATCTCTGGGCCCTCTCGGTAATACTCATCACTTTAAGCCTTGCAAGCATTGTGACTAATGAGTTAGTTGTGGGATGAAGTATTACGGAACGAGTAAAGAGACTTGCCGGTAACGAGATTGAACTAGGTATGATAATACCGACGATCGAATCTCGCGCAAGTAACATACCGATGACAAAGGGAACAACGTAGGTTGTTATGCGGTTTGACCGATAAAGATCTTTGTGGAATATGTAGGAGCCAATATGAGCATCCAGGTTCCACTATTGGTTATTAACCGGAGACGTCTCTTGGTCATGTCTAGGTCCGCATGCTTAACGTTCGATGACGGTTTATATTATGAGTTTATGTGATATGATGTACCGAAGGTTGTTCGGAGTCCCAGATGTGATCACGGACATGACGAGGAATCTCAAAATGGTCGAGACATAAATATTGATATATTGGACGGCTATGTTCGGACACCAAAAGTGTTTCGGAGAAGTTTCGGATAAAACCGGAGTACCGGGGGGTTACGAGAACCCCCCAGGGGGTCAATGGGCCTTCATGGGCCTTAGTGGAAGAGAGGAGGAGGCGGCCAAGTGGTGGGGCGTGCCCCCCAAGCCCAATCCGAATTGGGGAGGGGGGATGGCCCCCCTTTCCTTCTTCCCTTCTTCCCTTCCTTCCCCCTCCTAGTTGGACTAGGAAAGGGGGGAAACCTACTCCTAGTAGGAGTAGGAATCCCCCCTTGGGGAGCACCCCATGAGGCCGGCCGCCCCCCTCCTCCACTCCTTTATATACGGGGGAGGGGGCACCCCATAGATATACACAAGTTTATCAAGTTGATCTTTTAGCCGAGTGCGGTGCCCCCCTCCACAGATTTCCACCTCGATCATGTAGTCATAGTGCTTAGGCGAAGCCCTGTGCCGGTAACTTCATCATCACCGTCACCACGCCGACGTGTTGACAGAACTCTCCCTCGGCCTCAGCTAGATCTAGAGTTCAAGGGACATCAATGTCCTGAACGTGTGTAGATCACGGAGGTGCCGTGCGTTTGGTACTTGATCAGATGGATCACGAAGACGTTCGACTACAACAACCGCATTATTTAACGCTTCCGCTTTCGGTCTACGAGGGTACGTGAACACACTCCCCCCCTTGTTGCTATGCATCACCTAGATAGATCTGTGTGATCGTAGGATTTTTTTTAAATTACTGCGTTCCCCAACAGTGGCATCCGAGCCAGGTCTATGCATAGATGTTACTCACAGAAGTAGAACACAAAGAGTTGTGGGCGATAGTAGTCATACTGCTTACCAGCATGTCATACTTTGATTCAGCGGTATTGTTGGATGAAGCAGCCTGGACCGACATTACATGGCCACATTCATGAGACTGGTTCTACCGACGTGCTTATGCACATAGGTGGCTGGCGGGTGTCTGTTTCTCCAACTTTAGTTGAATCGAGTGTGGCTACGCCCGGTCCTTGTTGAAGGTTAAAACATCACACTTGACGAAAAATCGTTGTGGTTTTGATGCGTAGGTAAGAACGGTTCTTGCTAGAAGCCCGTAGCAGCCACGTAAAACTTGCAACAACAAAGTAGAGGACGTCTAACTTGTTTTTGCAGGGCTTGCTGTGATGTGATATGGTCAAGGCATGATGTGATATAAATTGTTATATGAGATGATCATGTTTTGTAACAAAGTTATCGGCAACTGGTAGGAGACACATGGTTGTCACTTTATTGTATGCAATGGAATCACCATGTAATTTTTTTACTTTATCACTAAGCGGTAGCGATAGGTGTAGTAACAATAGTTGGCGAGACGACAACGATGCTACGATGGAAATCAAGTTGTAGCGCCGGTGACTTTGGAGATCATGACGATGCTTTGGTGATGGAGATCATGAGCACAAGATGATGATGGCCATATCATGTCACATATTTTGATTGCTTGTGATGTTTATCCTTTATGCATCTTATTTTACTTAGTACGGCGGTAGCATTATAAGATGATCCCTTACTAAATTTAAAGGTATAAGTGTTCTCCCTGAGTATGCACCATTGCTACAGTTCGTCGTGCCAAGACACCACATGATGATCGGGTGTGATAAGCTCTACGTTCACATACAACGGGTGCAAGCCAGTTTTGCACACGCAGAATACTCGATATGGCCTCGGAACACTAAGACCAAAAGGTCGACCGTGAATCATATAGTAGATATGATCAACATAGTGATGTTCACCATTGAAAACTACTCCACCTCACGTGATGATCGGACATGGTTTAGTTGATTTGGATCACATGATCACTTAGATGATTAGTGGGATGTCTATCTAAGTGGGAGTAGTATTTTGCATGTCTGTTGTTGTAGATCAATGGCCCGTGCTACCATTCCTTTGAATTTTAATGCGTTCCTAGAGAAAGCTAAGTTGAAAGATGATGGCAACAACTACATGGACTGGGTCCATAACTTGAGGATTATCCTCATTGCTGCAGAGAAGAATTGCGTCATGTAAGCACCGTTGGGTGCCAAGCCTGCTGCAGATGCTACTGATGACGTTAAGAATGTCTGGGAGAGCAAAGCTGATGACTACTCGATAGTTCAGTTTGCCATGCTTTACGGCTTTGAACCGGGACTTAAACGACATTATGAACGTCATGGAGCATATGAGATGTTCCAGGAGTTGAAGATAATATTTCAAGCAAATGTCTGGATTGAGAGATATGAAGTCTCCAATAAGTTCTACAGCTGTAAAATAGGGGAAAATAGTTCTGTCAGTGAACACATACTCATAATTTCTGGGTACCATAACCACTTGACTCAGTTGGGAGTTAATCTTCCTGATGATAATGTCATTGACAGAGTTCTTCAATCACTGCCACCAAGCCATAAAGGCTTCATGATGAACTATAATATGCAAGGGATGAACAAGACTATTCCCGAGCTCTTTGCGATGCTAAAGGCTGCGGAGGTAGAAATCAAAAAGGAGCATCAAGTGTTGATGGTCAACAAGACCACTAGTTTCAAGAAAAAGGGTAAAGGAAAGAAGGGGAACTTCAAGAAGAACGAAAAAGGGTTTCTTCTCAAGAGAAGAAACCCAAGTCTGGACCTAAGCCTGAAATTGAGTGCTTCTACTGCAAAGGGACTGGTCACTGGAAGCGGAACTTCCCCAAGTATTTGGCAGATAGTGAAAGGTATATTTGATATACATGCTATTGATGTGTACCTTACTAATGATCGTAGTAGCGCTTGGGTATTTGATACTGGTTCTGTTGCTCATATTTGCAACTCGAAACAGGGGCTACAGATTAAACGAAGATTGGCTAAGGACGAGGTGACGATGCGCGTGGGAAATGGTTCCAAGGTCAATGCGATCGCCGTCGGCACGCTACCTATACATCTACCATCGGGATTAGTTTTAGACCTGAATAATTGTTATTTTGTGCCAGCGTTGAGCATGAACATTATATCTGGATCTTGTTTGATGCGAGATGATTATTCATTTAAATCAGAGAATAATGATTCTTCTATTTATATAAGTAATATCTTTTATGGTCATGCACCCTTGCTGAGTGGTCTATTTTTGTTGAATGTCGCACATATTCATAATATTGAAGCCAAAAAATGCATAGTTAATAATGATAGTGCTACTTATTTGTGGCACTGCCATTTGGGTCATATCTGTGTAAAGCGCACGAAGAAACTCCATGTTGATGGACTTTTGGAATCACTTGATTATGAATCACTTGGTTCTTGCGAATCGTGCCTCATGGACAAGATGACTAAAACTCCGTTCTCCGAAACAATGGAACGAGCCACTGACTTGTTGGAAATAATACATACCAATGTATGCGGTTCAATGAGCATTGAGGCTCATGGTGGGTATCGTTATTTTCTTACCTTCATAGATGATTTGAGCAAATATGGTTATATCTACTTAATGAAGCATAAGTTAAACATTTGAAAAGTTTAAAGAATTTCAGAGTGAAGTGGAAAATCATCGTAACAAGAAATTAAAGTTTCTACGATCTGATCGTGGAGGAGAATATTTGAGTTACAAGTTTGGTCTTCATTTGAAACAACATGGGATAGTTTCACAACTAATGCCACCTGGAACACCACAGCGAAATGGTGTGTCCGAACGTCGTAACCGTACTTTATGTGATATGGTGCAATCTATGATGTCTCTTATTGATTTACCGCTATCTTTTGGGGTTATGCTTTAGAGACGACTGCATTCACTTTAAATAGGGCACCATCAAAATTCGTTGAGACGATGCCTTATGAAGTGTGGTTTGGCAAGAAACCAAAGTTGTCGTTTCTTAAAGTTTGGGGCTGCGATGCTTATGTGAAAAAGCTTCAACCTGATAAGCTCGAACCCAAATCGGAGAAGTGCGTGTTCATAGGATACCCAAAGGAAACTATTGGGTACACCTTCTATCACAGCTCCGAAGGCAATTTTTTTGTTGCTAAGAATGGATCCTTTCTAGAGAAGGAGTTTCTCTCGAAAGAAATGAGTGGGAGGAAAGTAGAACTTGATGAGGTAAGTGTACCTTCTCCTTTATTGGAAAGTAGTTCATCACAGAAATCTGTTCCAGTGATTCCTACACCAATTAGTGAGGAAGTTAATGATGATGATCATGAAACTTCAGATCAAGTTACTACTGAACCTCGTAGGTCTTCCAGAGTAAGATCCGCACCAGAGTGGTACGGTAATCCTGTTCTGGAAGTTATGTTACTAGACCATGATGAACCTACGAACTATGAGGAAGCGATGATGAGCCTAGATTCCGTGAAATGGCTTGAGGCCATGAAATCTGAGATGTGATCCATGTATGAGAACAAAGTGTGGACTTTGGTGGACTTGCCCAATGATCGACAAGCCATAGAAAATAAATGGATCTTTAAGAAGAAGACCGACTCAGACGGTAATGTTACTATTTACAAAGCTCGACTTGTTGCAAAAGGTTTTTGACAAGTTCAAGGAGTTGACTACGATGAGACTCTCACCCGTAGCGATGCTTAAGTCTGTCTGAATCATGTTAGCAATTGCCGCATTTTATGATTATGAATTTTGGCACATGGATGTAAAAACTGCATTCCTGTATGGATTTCTGGTAGAAGAGTTGTATATGATGCAACCAGAAGGTTTTGTCGATCCAAAGGGTGCTGACAAAGTGTGCAAGCTCCAGCGACCCATTTATGGACTGATGCAAGCCTCTCGGAGTTGGATTAAGCGCTTTGATAGTGTGATCAAAGCATATGGTTAATACATACTTTTGGAGAAGCCTGTATTTAAAAGAAAGTGAGTGGGAGCTCTGTAGCATTTCTGATATTATATATGGATGACATATTTTTGATTGGAAATGATATAGAATTTCTGGAGAGCATAAAGGGATACCTGAATAAGAGTTTTTCTATGAAAGACCTCGGAGAAGCTACTTACAAATTGGGCATCAATATCTATAGGGATAAATCAAGACGCTTAATTGGACTTTCACAAAGCACATACCTTGATAAAGTTTTGAAGAAGTTCAAAATGGATTAGTCAAAGAAAGGGTTCTTGCCTGTGTTACAAGGTGTGAAGTTGAGTCAGACTCAATGCCCAACCACTGCAGAAGATAGAGAGAAAATGAAAGTCATTCCCTATGCTTGAGCCATAGGTTCTATCATGTATGCAATGCTGTGTACCAGACCTGATATGTGCCTTGCTATAAGCTTATCAGGGAGGTACCAAAGTAATCCCGGTGTGGAGCACTGGACAACAGTCAAGAACATCCTGAAATACCTGAAAAGGACTAAGGATATGTTTCTCGTTTGTGGAGGTGAAAAAGAGCTCGTCGTAAACGGTTACGTCGATGCAAGCTTTGACACTGATACAGATGACTCTAAGTCGCAAACCGGATACATATTTTTATTGAATGGAGGAGCTGTCAGTTGGTGTAGTTCCAAGCAGAGCGTCGTGGTGGGATCTACGTCTGAAGCGGAGTACATTGCTGCTTCGGAAGCAGCAAATGAAGGAGTTTGGATGAAGGAGTACATATCCGATCTTGGTGTCATACCTAGTGCATCGGGTCCAATGAAAATCTTTTGTGACAATACTGGTGCAATTGCCTTGGCAAAGGAATCCATATTTCACAAGAGAACCAAGCACATCAAGAGACGCTTCAATTCCATCTGTCATCAAGTGTCGGAAGGGGACATAGAGATTTGGAAGATACACACGGATCTGAATGTTGAAGACCCGTTGACTAAGCCTCTTCCACAAGCAAAACACGACCAGCACCAAAGCTCCATGGGTGTTAGAATCATTACTATGTAATCTAGATTATTAACTCTAGTGCAAGTGGGAGACTGAAGGAAATATGCCCTAGAGGCAATAATAAAGTTATTATTTATTTCCTTATTTCATGATAAATGTTTATTATTCATGCTAGAATTGTATTAACCGGAAACTTAGTACATGTGTGAATACATAGACAAAACATATAGTCCCTAGCATGCTTCTAATTGACTAGCTCATTAATCAAAGGTGGTTATGTTTCCTAACCATAGACATGTGTGGTCATTTGATAAACGAGATCACATCATTAGGAGAATGATGTGATGTACATGACCCATCCGTTAGCTTAGCATTATGATCATTACAGTTTCATTGCTACTGCTTTCTTCATGACTTATACAAGTTCCTCAGACTATGAGATTATGCAACTCCCGAATACCGTAGGAACACTTTGTGTGCTACCAAACGTCACAACATAAATTGGTGATTATAAAGGTGCTCTACAGGTGTCTCCGAAGGTGTTTGTTGGGTTGGCATAGACCGAGATTAGGATTTGTCACTCCGTGTTTTGGAGAGGTATCTTTGGGCCCTCTCGCTAATAATCATCACTATAAGCCTTGCAAGCATTATAACTAATGAGTTAGTTGCGGGATGAAGTATTACGGAATGAGTAAAGAGACTTGCCGGTAACGAGATTGAACTAGGTATGATGATACCGACGATCGAATCTTGGGCAAGTAACATACCGATGACAAAGGGAACAACGTATGTTGTTATGCAGTTTGACCGATAAAGATCTTCGTAGAATATGTAGGAACTAATATGATCATCCAGGTTCCACTATTGGTTATTGACCGGAGACGTGTCTCGGTCATGTCTACATAGTTCTCGAACCCGTAGGGTCCGCACGCTTAATGTTCGATGACGATTGGTATTATGAGTTTATGTGATATGATGTACCAAAGGTTGTTCGGAGTCCAGGATGTGATCACGGACATGATGAGGAGTCTCGAAATGGTTGAGACATACAGATTGATATATTGGATGGCTATGTTCAGACACCGGAAGTGTTCCGGATAAAACCGAAGTACCGGGGGGTTACCGGAACCCCCGGGGGGCCAATGGGCCTTCATGGGCCTTAGTGGAAGAGAGGAGGAGGCGACCAAGTGGTGGGGCGCGCCCCCCAAGCCCAACCCGAATTTGGGAGGGGGGCCACCCCCTTTCCTTCTTCCCTTCTTCCCTTCCTTCCCCCTCCTAGTTGGACTAGGAAAGGGGGTCGGTTCTTCCACAGTATTTGAGATGGTCTTAGCACACAATATAATGGTGCAGGGCGGATCACCTGCTTCAGGTTGATAACCCGGGTCAGTTAGCCCTTGTGGTTGCCCCTCAGGTCGGTGGCTATAAATTCACCATGGTACTTATGGATGGTGGTAGCAGCATCAACATCCTGTACTACGGCACTTTTCGCCGGATGAATTTAACTGACAAGGATCTTAAGCCGCCGTCCACAGTCTTCCATGTTGTGGTGCCTGGCAAGTCAGCATATACTGTGGGAAAAATTGCCTTGGAAGTAGCCTTTGGTGATGATTATGATTACAGAGCAGAGACGTCGTGGTTTGAAGTGGTCAAATTCAAGAGTCCGTACCATGCCTTGTTCGGATGGCCGGCTTATGCTAAGTTCATGGCTTGCCCTTGCTATGCCTATCTACAGCTCAAGATGTCAGGGTGAAAGGGGACAATTACGGTCCACGGTGATCGGAAACTTGCTTTGGAATGCGGGGAAGGTGATGCTGCTAATGCAGAGGTGGCTTCTGCTGATGCAGAGCTCAAGTTTTACAAGGACAATGTTGAACCGACTAATATGACCCCTCTGAACAAGCCCACCAGCGAGTAGGATCCTCTGCTGAAATTTAAGTCGGCTGATGATACCAAGCAAGTGTATTTTGTTCCTGGCAACTCATCTCAGCAATTCACAGTGGGGGCTAATATGGATCCCAAATTGGAATGCGCGCTCATCGAGTTCATCCATGAGAATCAGGACATCTTTGCATGGAAACCTTCTGACATGCCAGGTGTACCGAGAGAATTTGCTGAGCACAACCTTAATGTGAATCTTAAATGTAAGCCGGTCAAATAGTTCCTCCGCCGTTTCAACAAAGAACGAGGTAAGGCTATTGGGGAAGAGGTAGCCCGAATCTTGGTGGCTGGGTTTATCGTGGAAGTTTTTCACCCTGAGTGGTTGGCTAACCCTGTCCTTGTACTTAATAAAAATGGCACATGGCGTATGTGTGTTGATTACACAGATCTCAACAAGGCTTGTCCAGCTGATCCGTTTGCTCCCCCGTATCAACCACATCATTGACGCAATGGTGGGTCGTGAGAGCTTATGCTTCTTGGATGCTTATTCTAGTTATCATCAGATCAAGATGGCAGTCAAAGACTAAGAGAAGACATCTTTTATCACACCTTTTGGGGCTTTCTGCTATGTTTCTACACTACAAAAAAATACACTTCAATGATGATACGTGTTTGTCATAGTAGGTCACGTTTTCTGTCATGCATGTACATCCATGACAATTTTATGACAGAATCAAGATAGTCATACCTGTGATGTCGTAGAAGTGTTCCATGACATTACCAAAATTATCATCACGGAAGTGTCCACTTCCATGATGATAAATCACGCGTCACAGAAGTGCTTTCGTCAAGGGTGACCGACATGTGGCATCCACCATAACGGATCACCGTTAAGCTATCGGGTCCGGTTTTGGATCCGATAACCCGTTAACAGCCCAAACCAATGGGGATTTTCCACGTGTAAAATCATCATTGACCGGAGGAAACACGTGTTGCCTCACCGTTGGGACAGATGTCATCCACTCATTGGACAGGAGGCGCCCATGATAGGTCAACACATGGCACGACCCAATAGTGGCCCATTCCGGTGAAAAAGGCCAGCCCAGTAAAAATTAGCAGGCCGACCCATATAAAGCCTACTTGTGTCAGGTCCATTTAAGCCCACGGCCCATACAAGATGTGCCAATTCGTCCCATCAACGGCCCGTTAAAGTTTTGACACCATTGCAGCCCATCGTCAGTTTGAGCCCGTTAACAGCCCGCTATATATTTGTGCTCAATATCGGCCCGATGTGATTTTGGCCTGTTAACGGCCCATTCAAGGGATGGGCCAATTTTCAGGATGTACATCTTTCATCCTTTTAGCGACCCATTTAAGTGTTAGGCTAATTTCCAGCCCGGTGTGTATTTCAGCCTGTTGACGGCCCATATTTGTAGTCTGACCTGAGTTTTGGCCTTTTAGCGACCCATTTAAGTGTTGGGACAATTCCCGACCCTGTGTGTCTTTCAGCCGGTTAACGGCCCATAAATGAGTTGGGCCATTTGTAGTCAGACCTGAGTTTTAGCCTTTTAACAGCCCATGCCCTTCATGGTCCAATACCAGCCCAATTTCTCTTTCGACCTGCTAAAGGCCCATAACATAGTTGGGCCATTTACAATACGATCTAACTTTCCGCCTCTTAGCGGCCCATGCTCTTCATGGTCCAGTACAAGCCCGCTGTCTCTTTTGGCCTACTAAAGGCCCACAGTATAGTTGGGCCATATGTAGCCAACCTTAGTAACGGCCTGTTAACGACCCGTGGAATCAAATGGGCCCACCTGTTGCCTGCTTTGATGTCGGCCTGTTAACGACCTGGGATGTAAGAGGGCCGACCATTAACTTTCGGCCTGGTAACGGCCCATTGACTTAATGGGCCCACTAAAGTTCGTACATGTCTTTAGGCCAAATTAGATAATTTGAGCCCATTACGACGAGCAATTATGCACAGGACCAAAATCGATCAAGCAAAGGTATGACATACAGGAGAAAATGTTGCACATCCAGCATATATTATAGGAAATTACATCCCCTGGGCAATCAAAGATTGATGCCAATGCAAATAAATGAACAGAACCTAATGATCTACAACGTCACAATCTGCAACCTCAGCACGGATGATGCCCATAAGCATGTGGGCAAGTTCTTGCTGCTTTGCTACACTGTGTCTGAAAATATTGATCAGTTGTTGTTGCGCACGAATCTGCACCTCTGATTCCTCCACCATTTCCATCATTACTTCAGCCATTAATTGGTTCACAAATATACATTTTTTCTGTTGCATTCGAGGCAAAGTAAACTGAACAATTCAGATGGCGGTTTTGGCAGGCTTGTATTATTGATAGTGGAGAGTGTCTCGACCACTACATCATAACATAAATTAGGAGGGGAACCAAACAGATTAATCATGAGTTATTGCCATATTAACTGTCCTAGATTTATTGGAAAGAAACAATGGGGTTGCCTTGCTGTTTTCAGAGTTTGTCTTCTTATCTTCAGCAGCCTGCACCAAATTAACACACTAGTATTGCTATCCTTGGCCAAGTCAGATAATAGGAAAGCAACATTGACACAACGGATGTTTGGGAAATTAGCCTACACCAAATTAACACAATATGGCACAGCTATCATCAGCTAGGTGAGGTAATACGAAAGCAACATTGACACAATGAATGAATGGGCAACCAAAGCAGCACTACAATTCAGTAATGTGCATGATATGAGATAGTCAATCATGCAGCTCAGTATGCAAAACTACCAGGCAGTTTTCCTTACAAAAATCAACATTGGCGCCTTTAACATTTTGCTACAACTAATTCTAGATCAGATAAAGGTTGGATTCACGCCGATTAACAAAACACATGCTGATGTAAAAATATAGTGATATACAACAGGTACTTACATCAACATTGGAGCACAGAGAATTCCCGCAAGATATTTTCCTCGAATACAATCCCAATGGTGGAAGTCTTCTATCATTTAACCTTATTTTCTAAAAGAGAGATGGGTAAGAAACATGTAGAAAATATGATCAGAATGCTATAAAATTTCATGATGCGAGGATAAGCACACGCTTCTTAGAATGGAGTTGACATTCTTTTGCTGGACTAGAGCGGACTAGTTCTTTGGCCACTGGAATCTGCTTATTATCAGTGGGAGTTGGGTTTCTCTGTGCTAGAGAAGTATCTATGAAAAATGGAGTTGGTTTATTATATCCCAGCGTTTGGATCTTTTGCAAAGACCTGGTTTGTAACCCTTCAGATTCTAACATAGCCGTCTTCCCCTTGCATGCCTTATATAGAAGAATGGTGCTTCAATTATAAAACATGCTACAACAGAGCTGGAATAGGTACTGAAGAATAGGAAGGCATGACATATTGACATGTATTCCCTCCATCCGGATATAAATGGATGGGCCTAGGCGTATTTTAGTTCTAGATACATCCACTTTTATCCATTTCTGCGACATGTAATCCAGACGGAGGGAGTATGATGTAAGAGCTACGGATACGACAGGACAACACAGTAAAAAAAACACTGAAAACCCACTGCAGAACCAAAGTATTCAAACCCACTAATATGAGATAGTACACTCATGCAGCTCAGGATGCAAAACTACCAGGCAGTTTTCCTTACAAAATTCAACATTGTGGCCTTTAATCATACATTTTGCTACAACTAAATTTAGATCAGATAAAGGTTGGATTCATGCCGATTAACAAAATACATGCTGATGTAAAAATATAGTGATATACAACAGGTACTTACATCTGCATTGGAGCACAGAGAATTCCTGCAAGAATCTTTCCTCACAGACGATACCAGTGCAGAAATTCTTCTATCTGTTAAGCTTATTTTCTAAAAGATAGAAGGGTATGAAGCATGTAGAAAATATTATCAGCATGCTATAAAATTTCATGATGCAAGGATACACACACACTTCTTAGAATGGAGTTGACATATTTTTGCTGGACTGGAGCAGACTAGTTCTTTGGCCACTGGAATCTGCTAATTATCAGTAGGAGTTGGGTTTCTCTGTGCTGGAGCAGTATCTATAAAAAATGGAGTTGGTTTACTATCTCCTGGCGTTTGGATCTTTTGCAAAGACCTTGTTTGTAACCCTTCAGATTCTAACATAGTCGTCTTCCCCTTGCATGCCTTGTATAGAAGAATGGTGCTTCAATTGTAAAACATGCTACAACAGAGAGATGGAATAGATACTGAAGAATAGAAAGGCATGACATATTGACATGTATTCCCTCCATCCGGAAAAAATGGATGGGCATAGGCATATTTCAGTTCTAGATACATCCTTTTTTATCCATTTCGGCAACATCTAATCCGGATGGAGGGAGTATGGTGTAAGAGTTAGGGATACGACAGGACAACACAGTAAAAAACACTAGTTGAATGTAAAACTATATGCTAGCGGAATACATATAGAGAAAACTAAGGCAACATACACGTGTATGATTGGGAAACTAAGATGGCATTGCAACAGAGCACTAGAACAACACTTCAATGTAAAAAAAACATGGTATGGTAGATAGATGAAGTACATACTGATGAATAACAATGCATAAGATATTCAGAAGCATGATGTCCAAATTAAGCAGATGGCATTGCGATAGAGTAGAATGACAGTACTTGAATTTGAAAACATGTTATCATGAATGGAATAGGTACTGAAAAACAGGAAGGCATGACATATTTACATGTATGATCAGCATGCTAAGCACATGGCATTGCAGCAGAGTAGATAGACTCCAGGACATTATATGCATGTTGTACCCATATCACGGGCCAAGTTAGAGCAAGGACCTTGTGGGGTGAAGAGGATTCATCATCTTTCTGCAAGTCTTCTGAAGAACTGCCTTTACATGTTCCATCATATTGGGTATCATTGACATCAAGTTTATTGGCCTTTACATTGATTCATGAGGTTCTTGTGCATATATCAGTGTTTGCAATTATATCTGACATGCATGGAAGACAACGAGTAGTTAGATTTATGTAATGAGTGCCTGTAGGAGACGACATAAATAGTAGGACCGGGGTTAACTAACAACAACAGATCTCAAAAACTAAAGGGGGAACACAGATGAAAGCTACAGAATATGTATCATTTGTACTCAAGAATAACTAGATGGCACACAAAAGTATTAAAGAACAACATAGGTAGTACTAGAAGTGGTATAATACTATAATCACCAGCCCGTGGGATAGCATTAGCTGATGGATGATAACTATGGAGCAGCGTTACCTAAAGAACAAGTCTCTTAGCTGAACTATGGAACAACGTTAACTCCTGAACAAGACCCGTAAGAGATCAGCATGAATATACAGTGAAATGTGATAATATATTTTCCATGCTTAGATGAATAATAGATCCATAAATGTTGCACACAACTAAGATGAGGGTCCAACCTATCTGGCCGCCATCCATAGGAGTGAGCATCATGTGCTGACTTGTCGATGGCCCTGTAGTTGTTGCGGATGCCCATGTCGGGCATGTGCATTCGATGCAGGGAACCATTGAGTGGGGACTATAGCTCCCTTCTGGTGTATGCTTCCCTTGTTGGAGCAGCTGCGGTAAGTCGGAAGACTGTGTGGCTGAAGATGCAGAAAACGTATAATGTTAAGAACGACACATCTCTTTGATCTAAAGAAATACCCTAAGAGATCAACAGCAAGGTATGAGAGTGGTCACACGTCTGTTGACTGAATACTAAATTGGGGTCACATGATTTTATTTTATTTTGGTACTGTCCGATCTACGCCGGATGTCTTGATGGCCGTCTTGTGCCTCCCGGCTGACACTGTACAGAATCTTCCCCGAAGAGCCAGCGACCAAAGGCAGAGCAGCCTGCCTCCGCCATCCGTGGCCCTGACCAAAACCCCGCTCCCCACCCCACCGCACTACCGTGGATGCGCTGCCCCCGGGCCAATCCACAAAGACTTGCCATCATCCAGATCCGGCAACGGCAGTACCTTCAACCCACGCAACTCTAAGATAGCCATCTAAGTGCTGCTTCCGTGGCAAACTTGCGCCCCCGCACCCTTACGTTAGACACCAGCCAACTGGAAGCCTAGGAGCTCTGCCGCCTCGAGGGGTGCTGCTTCCCATTGGGAATCGACTGGCCCAGAATAAAAATTCAGACAACTAACGGCTAAATAAAGTGATTTGAGATGAGGGTGTGACCTATATGGCGGCACGGTGAAGTAGGCAGCTCTAGCTGCCGAGTCGGTGAGGTCGGCGCGGTTGCGGTGGTAACCGGCGGCAGGGAAGCAGAGATGTCACGACGGTCGACGGCTACGGGGAAGCAGCGTCGGGACTCTGGACTGATCCGAAGCTGGAGCCGCTCCGGCACCATGAACAACGACGGGGATGAATCGGCTCCAATACGGTTCACGCGGCCGTCGTTGAGGCATCTCCAGCAGCACGGAGTAAGAGGCACATGGCCTAGTGCACGACAGCAAATGGACATCGTCTCCGGCATTAGGGAGGAGGGCGACTATGAAATTGGTGCAGTGTGGGGCGCCATGGAGGAGGGGCTGAGGTTTCGCTGCTCGAGAGAAGGGAATTTTCGGGAAGAAGGTGACTTGGTGCACACGAGGTATGAATGAGGAGGGAAATGGGAGGGGAGTGGAACCATGTCGTACGGACACATTTGTCTGAAATGTGGGGGGAGGGGGAGTTAAAGTTCTACCCCTACCATTAGGCTTCTCGGCTTGGGTCTGTGTACTCAGGGTCGGGGATAGTAGAGTAACTTTGCTTCTCCCCAAATAGTGGGCGGGACCGATTTCGGGCGAGGAGGGCGTGTTTTGAAATATAGTGGACGCGAGCGATTTCGGGCGAGGAGAGAGTGTTTTGAAATAGTGGGCGCGAGCTATTTCGGGCGAGGAGAGGGTGTTTTGCTGACCATGGTTTATGAATTATTCGGCACATGTCATTTCGGCCGAGGAGAAGGCGCACTTGGCTGAAGTTACAAACCTACCCTCAATGTACAACGGGCCAATTGATGCGTGTCCCACATAGGCCGGTAATTTCGCGTCTCCCATTTATTTGCTCGGGCGAATTCCACCTAGCAGAGGGTGTTTAACGGTTCATTCAAATTTTGGGAGAACGAGCATCCACGTCTACCTTACCAAGTCGATTTGAATCAAATTTTGAAATATTAGCTTGCCACTTCTTTTTTTAGATTGAGAGATGATGCTCGGGAGTAATGTGTTTTTACATGCTCGTTGCTAGTGATTTACTATATGACAAATAGTTTACCCACTCATAAACAGGATTCAAACCCAAAATGAAATATCTCGATTCAATGAAATAGCTCGTTCACCAGGTCAAAATAGTGAACTAAATCCAAAATTGAACACCTCAATCGAGTAGCATGTTGTACAGTATTATAGTACTCCATGAACATGTTGAAAGTCAAATTAATGAACTTGTTTGATATACGCATATCTCTGTTCATGTGTGGATTGTAGACAACATGTTCTCCAATTTAAATATTTGAATGCAAGTTTATATCGAAACATGGTTTATATCAGTCTGTGATGCATAAAATGCAACCTCCCCCTCTCTCGGACTCCTGCTCTCTCTCTCCCTCTCTCTCTCTATCTATCTTTCTCTCTCTCTCTCTCTCTCTCTCACCGACAATCTTCAATTTTGTCGCACGCATCCAACACACAAACCTTGTTGGTCCCTCTGTCCATCTC